>NC_089519.1:8842319-9112412 GCF_963924715.1 Thunnus thynnus | reverse complement strand
ACAGAGGTGGTGTTCGATAAAGGGATTTTAACACCATTCATTATATAAATGTCCATTTTACAGCATTAGTGGAATTATCTGTGTCTAAGCTTTGTCTCTTTTTTCATATTAGTAGCACTTGTGCTGGCAGAGGCTGGATGTTTTCAACCATTTACAGATTACTTGTACTTACCTATTTAGACAATTTGTAAGGTGTTATGTTTATTCATATATATATATATATACACACACACACACACACACACATATATATATATATACATATATACGCTGTAAAAACTTGGATGAGAAAGTGTGTATGAACTTTTGACTGGTACTGTATATGTGTGTGTGTGTGTGTGTGTGTGTTGTAATTTATTATTATTATTATTTAACAAAATCCTATTTGCTTTATTTTTCCCCCACATTTTTTCTATATCCCCCTGGCAACTGCAGAGGTTCTCCTGTGGTAGAAGTATCCCTGGGTGGGAATCACTGGCCTTCAGCACAAGTAATCTGTACTGCCTGTGTCAAAGATTGAAAATATCACATCCCTTAAGAGTTGAAGGCCTGCTGGTTCCGGTGCAAAACTATTTTAACCAACTAAGTGACACTCAGACACCAACACGAACTGAGATTAGCACTTACCAGAGTCAAGGGTCACAAAGGTCACTGCAAAGTTATTAAAAGGTCAGGACATGGAATATAAATATTCCTCAGTATGTGACACATGCTTGATGTGACTGACATTAGCACATTAGTGACAGCTTGCTGTTGTGACTGGCTCGTGTGGTTGCTGGGCTGCTCTGTGATCTCAAGTCGGCTACCGTATGGCTGTATGTCAGTTTCCACCGTGCGGCACGTGTGCACATGTGCATGAATGTGAGCGTGTTTCCTGGGGAAATAGATGTATTCCAGGATACTAAGCTTTTCTCACATCAGACAGCTTATCCCAGAGGAACACAGCACTTCTTATCAGGTACAAAGCTGAAGTCACCACCAGGGAAAACAGACCATCCAGTACAATGTGATGCCACAGCTTCAAAAGGGCAAACGGATAAGGAAAAATGAAGTCAACTGAAAGAACATTTCTACAAAACAGTGCATTAACACCATATGGTTTGTAAAGTGGAGGACCGTCAAAAGCTGTAGAAGCATACAGTATTTGCACATCACAGTGGTAATGTGACATGTTGTTTGGAAAGGGGCAGATTTTCATGTTTGTGGTATTAAGGAATTTTATGCGTCTGTGCAGTTCTGCTCCCTGTTCTCTGTCCACTCTGACCGCTGTCAAGTCAGTAGAAGGTCAGCACATCATTGTTACAGATCCATAATGTGTTTTTGTTACTAAGCAACAAAAGCAGCAGATGTTGTGTACACTAACAAACATTCTGCTATTTGTTTTCATTAAAGTTGAGTGAAATTTCTTCTTGACTGACTTGGATAACAAAATTTATATTTAGAATGCTATACATAGCTGAAGAACAGCACTGTTTAATTTAAAGGACCAGTATGTAGGATTTAGTGGCATCTGGCACTGGCAACCAACTGAATACTCCCCCCCCCCATTCTGGACGTAGTCGTTCTGGACTACTGTCGAAACATGGCGGTGCAACATGGTGGGCTCTGTGGAAGAGAACCTGCTCCCTATGTAGCTCATTCTAAGGTAATGAAAACACAATGATTCTTAGTTTCAGGTGATTACACACTAATTAAAACATACTTATGAATATCATATCCCATTTCTGCCCAGTCTGTTCTACTAGATGCCAGTAAATTCTACACACTGCACGTTTAAGTGTTTTCCTATTGCTACTATCAATTTACCAGTGTGTTTGCTATATTCAGAAGCTCCACTGCAGGTTTATCTTATCTCATTAAAGTCATGCACTCTTTTTAAAAAACACCCACCTGCAAAAATGTGAAATTATACATGTGTTGCTGTTTTGCGTGCTTTCTCAGCTTTCAGTGTTACAGTATTTCTGGTAACCATATACACATGACTTATGTTACAGGTGCGCTCAAAGCATAATAACATGTTACCTGTATATGGAGTTAATAAATATAACACAGTGGAAACAGGATAAACACTTGCAAACTCTATCTATTTCATTTTCAGTTATGTTTCTGTCCACCTGTGAGGATGTGGGATGTGTATTATTCATCTTTCTTTCAGTTTCACCTTTTGGCTTGGCTTCACACAGTTAGAGAGTTTCCAGTGGCGATGAGTGAGAGAACAAATAGGCACAGAAATCTTCCCACATTCAGTCCCTGCAGACTGGATCTCCTTTTGAAATGATTTCCACTGAAAAAATAGGAGCTTTATTAAAATAACTAGATGTGTTATTTAAAATGACAGTTGCTCAAAGCAGCATCATACCTATGATTTTGAGTGCAGAGCGCACTGTAGCGGTTTTTGAGAGAGAAAATAAAGAAAAATTAGGAGCATGGCCTTCAAGAGAAGAGGGTGTTTCTAGTTCGTGTTCTATTCACATAATTTAATTTGTGGTGGAGGAACATCATCATATGTAATCTGTACTCATTTAAAAAAATTATAAGGGGCTGGACTGCAAATACATCAGTGGGTTTAGTCTTGTCATGCGTTAAGAGTGATAGGAAGCAAGTAAAATTACACTGGTATTGTCCTTTGGAAATACTCACCGCATAGGAAATGAACTGTTTCATTCTAATTTAATATCCGTACATATTATACAGTATACTGAAGATGGATTTAGGGTGTGAAATAAAAGCTCACATTTGTTCTTAAGAAAGGTTAATAAGTGAGTGTCATTTTAAAAATAAGCAGATATCTAAATCTGGAACGAAATTTAACGATCTGAACTGACCTGGATTCCTGACTGTGATGTCTTTCAGCGTGATAGAAGTAATCCATGGTTGTCTTTTGTTCTGATAATTGATTTGTTCTTTCTCCGTGAATAATTTTTGTCCATGAAGCAGTGACATGCAATACTTTTTCCCTGCCTTAGAGAAGCAGTAAGCACAAAAGCTGCTCATGGTATTTCTAGTGTTGACAGCAGCAACTTGGACTAGACAGTTTCACTGAAATTATGTGGTGGTCTCCCAACATGTCAACCATCAAACATTGTTATCTGTTATATTGCTGTATTAGTGATCTGTTTGAGAGAGACAATACTAAGATTCTACAGCCATGCTAGCTGCTCTGTGATGCTGCACAATTGTACTTTGAGCTAAAGGCTTACTCCAGCATGCTAATATGCTCACAGTGACAATTATAACATTTAGCGAGTATATGTTTATTATGTTCACTATCTTCCTGTTAACATGCTCCCATTTGCTAATTAGCTCTAAACACAAAATATAGTTGAGGCTGATTGGAATGTCATTCATTTTGCAGATATTTGGTCATAAATCAAAGTATCGTACAGATTTTTACCTGATGATGGCACTAAATAAAAAGTCAGGGGATCACCAAATTTGTTATAATTCATCATATTGAATCATGAATGTCCATACAAAGTTTTGTGCCAATCCATTGAATGGATGTTGAGATATTTCACAGGATAAGGGAAAATTTTGACCCGCTGGTGGTGCTAGAGGAATAGTCAGGTGATCACCAAAATTAGTAGGATTCATCCTCTGGGGACCATTTTTGAACAAAACTGGCAATCATGGCAATCCATCTAATAGTTGTTGAGATATTTAAGTCTGAACCGAAGTGATGGACTGACCAATGCTAAAAACATTTGATTGCACTTGATTTGTGAAACCTATGAATATCTGGAATATGTCTATGTCAACAGTTAATGAGATTTAAGCATTTTGTCTGTCATCGCTTGTGTGGTCTCTTTGGGATGTAATTGGTCATGGTCCCTGGTTGTCACCATGATGGAATATAAGCCACATAAAGAGGGCACAATAAATCCAAACTTCCTCTCTCCAAGCCCAACTGTATGGATGTCGTGTCATGTAACCTGTCAGTAGCATTAACGTTTGGGGAACAGTACAACTCTCTGTAGCTTTACACATTAATATTGATATTCAGTGAACATACAGCTCTTCTGTTTGTCTTGAGTCACTCAGTGAACTTCCTCACCCAGAGACTCACCATTTTACAGAGCAAATTTACCCCTGTGCACCTTCATTAAAAGCACAGAATTATTCATCCCTCCCAGATCCAGCCCCTCCTATTTTTTTGCTGACTAGACATAATGTGAAGCACAGTTAAATGGGTTTAAATGAGTCTCCATGTCTGACAGACAGAAAAATGACTTTGTACATTGACATCTGCTCCTGTCCTTTGAGTATGAGTTATTCATATGACATGGAAGCCAGTGGATTATATCAAATGGACTGTGTGTGACCTCTATGTAAATAGGAAGATATTGGATTTCAAACGACCTGGCCCCTTCAGAGCCTGGCTGTGCACAGTATTTCTATGAAGAAGGAAATCATCACCCCATACGGTGGGGATACTTTGAACTCAAATAAGGTTTAGGTATTTTTCTCAGAGTCTCCCGTCTGTTAGAATTGCCTTGGACACAGATATTATACTATGACATGATATAGAGGAAGACAGATAAACCTTAAAACATGATGCAATTCAATACAACAAACTACAACCTCAAGAATTGCCCAAAAGCTTAATTTACATTGTATATTGGGCAGTGTAGCTCAATGTGTGGCAATCGATTTAGGTATTTTGATTAACTGACAGTTTTTTTGTACATGGTTCCAGCATACTGGAGTGTTGGTTGCACTGGACTTAATGGGAATTAGGAGGTGACAAGGTACATACACACTGCAGCTGCGGCATCAATGGGGGCCAAACAGAAAATCTTTTGCCCCAGTCAACAAAACTCAAAACTGTAACAATATTTAAATATCTTGCTGTTAGCTTCAAGCTAAAACTTAGATGTACTGTACGACACTAGTTCAAAACAATCATTAGATCAACTGGCGCTTCTGGTTAAAGTTAACATGGTGAGAGGGTAGCACTGGTTCAAACTGTTTCTCTGTGGTTCTACTTTGTTCAGCAGTTACATCAAAGTCTTTTCTCTTTTTTGACTTTTCAAAGGTTCAACGTCCCTTCCCCAAACGACACCACACAACCCTGATTTAAACCCTGATTTTCTTCATATTCGCTCAGCTCTAGGCAGATTCTTTTCATCTGTCTTCAAGGTTAAGAGCTTGTCTAACCATCGCCTGGACTGCAGAAGCTTTCGCGCTTGTTCTGCCTCCTTTTTCTCCCATCTCTCTCCATCTCAGGGGGCTCTACTTTCAGCCCCAGGGCCCTTTTCTCTAAGGGCAGGCGAAACAGAAGCACTCTGTCGGCATCTTCGATCTCAGAGAACATTTCTTTCCTCCACCGCTCCCCACAGTCCTCTGCGACCAAGCAACCTTGTTAAATTGGTAAAAATAGTAACACTGGTGATGATTTGAGAGAAGCAAGAGACTGTGTTTATAAAAAAGATGAAAAAAAAGGGAGAGAGAGAGAGGGGAAAGGAGGCAGGTAATGAGGAAGAGAGAGCCTGGGAAATATGTGCCAGCTACAGAAGCCCTCAGAGCGGCCCAACTTTCAGCTGCGTAGGTGGGAGAGATTATATGCCCCTGCTGGTTTGGCTGATTAGCGGTGACCCCTGCTACAGAGGCTGCGACATCAAACGAATCAAACGAATATAACAGAATATACAACAGATGGCCTGAAAGACAAACCTTGATATTTACAGTAAGTACAACCTCGAAGACAACCTGCTTTTGAACACATGAGGGAAATATCACACCAATTTTCAAAGTTCCATCTTAAGTTGGAGGAAACTTCAGATGGAAGGAAGATCAAACTTTAATGCCATATGTGATATTTTTGGCAGAGGTAGTGGTGGAACTGAAAGCCCTGCTGAATTCAGCATTAAAACTAATAGCTTCCACCCAACTTGTCCTCAATCAATAAGATGCCAATGTAAGTGTTTGCTCTCGAATGAATTGGGAATTCATATTGTTTTGTTCCTCCTCCTCCTCCCCCTCACAACTCCCTGCTGCTGTTGTGCTCCCGCTGTTGGTGCTGGTGGTTAACTTTTCCGCCCAATAATGGAACAGAGTGGACTGCCTATCGATTTGTTTGTCTAGATACAAGTCAGCGTACGCTCTCAGCGGAGCGACACTGTTACATTTCTTTGCATTGCGCAGCAGCCTGCAGCATAGATGCTTCAAATTAGGGAGTGACAAGGGGGGCTGGAAAATAGGCCACATGTCAACTAATGACAAACACTGTACATTTTCAGCCAATTTGTTTTCTTTGTGCACTTGATGAGGTCAGTGATGAATCTAATCTATGAAGTGCCCCTCACACTGACAACGAGCAATAAGTCTTTCAGGGAGCACTGCATGCATAAGGTCGGTCTTGGTCGGTGAGCATTGTGATGAATGAGAGCTATTAGAGTTGATGCATGTGATTTCTGCTCCATGTGGACTGCTAATATTGGACTGACCTGACAAATATGTGGATTTTCTTTTAGCCCTCTCTCTCTCTCTCTCTGTATCTCTCTCTCTCTCTCTTTTCCTTCTCTGTTGCACACACCTGAAGAAAACAGAGGAAGACGAAGAAGTTCAGTTCAGCTCATATCCAGGTGGCTCGGCTCCAGCAGTCGGCCAAAGATCTATTATGCGATAATTGGAGTTGCCTTTTAGCCACAGGAGTGCAGGTGCATGTGCTCAGAGGATGGCATATGGAGGTGTGTGTGTGTGTGTGTGTGTGTGTGTGTGTGTGTGTGTGTGTGTGGTGTATAAGGGTTGGGGTTGTGCGAGGCTTTCATCTCAGCAGTGCTTTAAGGCCAATATAGCAAATAGCGTGGACTGACCAGCTGCTTGACATGCTGTTCAACCGCCAGCAATCCCCAACTCCCTCCAGAGCCACCACTGGCTGGTTGCCCGTATCTCTCTCTCTCTCTCTCTCTCTCTCTCTTTCCTTTTTTTATCTCCACCTCTACTATTCCTGCACTGCTGTTATGCTGCTATCTTGTTCTCCGTCCTGTCACTCAACTAAGCTCGCCTGTCTTTCATTTTATCTCAGCCTTTTTATTCTACTGTAAAAATCTTACTCACCTCTTGTCGCTGCTAAAATGCCCAACTTGTTCCCAAGCCTGCACATTAGATGGTTGTCTACATTTCAGGCAGTTGTCTCCCTTGAGCCTTATTTATCTAATTCTACACTATGGGCGCGATCATAATTGTCTTGACAGTCACGCGGTGAGAGAGGCTGAGCAGTGTGGGTGGAGGCCTCCTTACACTCACAGGGATTCAACGCTGTCAAGGTCCTTCTGTCCTTAGCCCATAGCCTCTGGACACGGCTGGTCCTGTTGTCTGAGCAGATTAGCATTTAAAGCACAGCCAACTCCACTCAGACTGTAAAAGCATACACACATGCGCTCGTAAATGCATGTACAGATGTACACACGCCAACACAGCATGAGCACATACTGCAAGGAGCGCAAGTGCAGGTCTGCGTAGCGCTGCAGGAAGTAAGTCCCCGCAGCTTGGCAGGGGTTGAAATAAAGAGGATAAGATGATTCTTGACTTTTTGACAGGGTGAACCAAAACTGTGTTTTGGGTTGGAATATGGTTATTTGATGAGTCAGTCCAGCTGAGCATCTCTCGCCTTGGCAAATGACTCCCTCATTAATCTGACAAACAGCAGTCTATTTCTGGTCAGCGCCCAGCAGCTTTTTGGAGTAGAAATTGAGAACATAATCTTATTATCTTTTGAATCTGAAGCAGAGGAACAATTAGCACTTGCAAGCCTTTGTAAACATAAACAAACAACAGCTGTGTTTGTGCAACTGTTGGAGTCTGCTCGGCTTACAAATGGAGCCTAGCATAGATGTAGCCATTAAAATGGCATGCATCACATCATGCCAAAAGGAAATCACATTTTAACATCAGAGGCATCTATAATATGAGGCATAGCAGAATAAGCCCGGATTTATACATCACCATTGGAACAACAAGCCAAATGACAACAAGTGCAAAGGACAAAACAACTGCAGCATTCAAGTAGAAGCGATGGAAAGTATTCTGCTGCCACTTGTAATATACAAGTATAATCAACTTACAATGTAGCATATAAAGGACTGTAACAAGTGAGCAGAGACTTGTTTCCTGTTCTCTGTGAACTCACTCTCACATATCCAGAAAAATACATTTAAAATGTTGGCAAGCAGAAGAAGAAGAAATGGGGCCAGAACGCTGACAGTTAAATTTTGGCATCGAAAATAAAATTTGGCATTGAAAACAAATCCTGGACTGAAAAAAGGAAACACTGGCATTGAAACACTTGAACTGGAAAAAGTTGTATTGGCGCTGAAAAAAGTTCCACTGAAAAGTAAAACACGGGCATTGAAAAAATTACAATCTTATTATCTTATTTTATTTGGATATTGTTCGCATCAATGAAAGTGTGTTCTGCAGCTCACACATGTAGCTATTTGTAGCGTTGTGTATGAGATGTTCAAAGTTAGTGAAGTCCATTGAGAAGTTTACAGCAAGGCTGACGCTGAAGCTATTACAGTGAAGTTGACAGTTCAGAGATAATAGAGCTGATGCAAGCTGAGCTAACGCCACAATGATATGAATAACGTGTTGACTACTGTTTTAAATTTGTTTTGCACAACTAACCCCTGTGAATTAATAGGTTGCACCTAAACAAACTCATGCTAACTGGCTGAGACTTAGTGTTAGATAATCCCTGTTGCTTTATTTAGCAATCAGCTACTAGTCTGCCGTTAGTAACTGCTTGTTAGTAACACATACACATCTGCCTTTTTATCTCACAGTAAAGTTATAATGTTTATTATGTCTAGCAGTTTACTCTCAGTTCACATCCATCAATGTTATACAATCCACCAGATTACTGTAGCTTCCTAAAAATATATAGTTTTTATATGTTATGACTGTTATTTGACACTTACTGTTGATAAGCAGTGATATAACCGAACAATAAGACCTATTTTACTCTTAATGAAGGATATTTAGAATATATTTACTGATGTATGAGTTACTAACAAGCAGTAACAGCAAACTGATAGCTGATTGCTAAATAAAACAACAGGGATTAGCTAACGTTAAATCTCAGCCAGTTAGCATGAGTTTGTTTAGGTGCAACCTATTAATTCTCAGGGGTTAGTTGTGCAAAACATATTCAAAACAGTAGTCAACACGTTATTCATATCATTGTGGCGTTAGCTCAGCTTGCATCAGCTCTATTATCTTTGAACTGTCAACTTCACTGTAATAGCTTCAGCGTCAGCCTTGCTGTAAACTTCTCAATGGACTTCACTAACTTTGAACATCTCATACACAACACTACAAACAACTACATGTGTAAGCTGCAGAACACACTTTCATTGATGCAGGAACCAACTCATAGCTCCAACTCGTTAACAGAAAGGCAGCAGGATCCTCTACATGTGGCGCATAAACAAAATTCAACAGGGTGTGATGTGTTATATATAAGTCAGTCATTCTTTGCCCCTCCCCTCAAACTGTAAAAAAAAAAAAAAGGTCACTGAAAAAAGACAAACATGAAGAAAAAATCTGCAGATTGACATCGAAAAACACATCACAATGTAAAAAAAATATCCAAATAAAATAAGATAATAAAACTGTAATTTTTTAATGTCCATGTTTTACTTTTCAGTGGAACTTGTTTCAGCGCCAACACAACTTTTTTCCATACAAGTGTTTCAGTGCCAATGTTTCCTCTTTCAGTCCAGGATTTGTTTTCAATGCCAAATTTTATTTTGGATGCCAAAATTTAACTGTCAGTGTTCTGGCCCTATAACATTTGACAACTTGACAGCAGAAACACCATCTTCAAAACATAAAAATGCCTTTGCATTTCGCTTGCAGTGAAGCCCTGAGTTATTATTTAATATTTTCTCATTTGCTGTGAAACTGGAGAGGATGTGTGATCAGTAATAAACGCTGCTGCAAGTGACTCGTGAAGTCCTTATTTTTCATTTTAAACCATCTCTGCTTCAAATTGTCAGCTACGACTTTTAAGGCCGGCTGAGTGTGTGTGTGTGTGTGTGCGTGTTGCTAAATTGTTGTTGTTGTCGCTGACTTTGAAGCAAGGTAATGACACAAACATCACTCAAAATGCAATTACACCCCACCCCTTTCTTTTTGAGGCCCAATGGAGTGTTAAAGTGAATGAAGGGAAATGTAGTGTGAAACCAGTGAGGCAGCATGGGCCGGGCTAATGGAAGCCACAAATGGTTGGACAGGAACCAGTCTGTCCATGAGGCCCCCCCACCTGCTCTCCTCCTCCTCCTCCTCCTTTTTTTAAGTCACATCACGCTGATGGAGTGGGAGAATGATGGAGTGAGGACTCAGTCAAAGTCAGACAGGAAACAGAGAGGAACTGAGGATATTTTACAAGATGACAAGCACTGTTTATCCGAGCTGGGAGTTAGGGTGAAGTGGTTTGAGAGTAGGGACATCCATCCCAGGATGTGTTGTTACAAGAGGGGCATGACTTGAATGTGGATGCTCTAAATGAGTTGTAGAAGACGTGTGTGTGTCTGTGTGTGTGTGTGTGTGTGTGTGTGTGTTCAGCTTGTCAATGTTTGTGTGTTGTGGGGTATGTCACTATTAATTTCTTTCACTTTAGGCACCGTTTTAAGTTACAGACACAAGCAGCATTCTCTTACATGCTGCAAACCCCTGAGTAAGCGGAGACAGCTTTAGTCGTTTTCTCCAGAGAGACTGAGACTGAGGGCGAGAGAGAAAAATGCACAGCCAGAAAGGAGGAAACAGTGGAAACACGGTACATACAACACCCAGAAAAACAAGAATGTATAGAGAAAAAGGGGGTTGGGAGGGGGGATAAGCGAGAAAATATTAAGAGAGGGTGCTGCATCTCTGCAGAGAAGATTGTCTATGAGAACCACCGAGGGAGAGAATGGAGAGAATAGCCTGTATTGTTTTCTCTTCCCTTTGATTTTCTGCCCTCAGCAGTAACACCCCCCTTCATACACACACACACACACACACATACACACACACAAACACACACATATACAGTGGCAGAAATACTCAGGGTTTGTTCTTTCTGTAACCAAAGATATTTCCATCTGGTTCTGTCTGTCTGTGACCAGAAAAAAGACATTTGTCCTTCCTTCTTTGCCTCTTCAGTCTTGTAATGTCTTTCAGGGATTAAATAAATACCTCTCAAAGCACCTTTTAACAGCTAATATTCAGGACACAAAGGTTTTAATATGTGGACACTGAAGTCAAAGCTGATTATATGAAGAAAAAGGTTACTTTACAGACACGGATGAATGAAAAGACACAAAATTGTCTACCAGCAGTTGATCAGAATGAAATCCTGCCACATTTTGCATTTTTTGTGGATCTGTATTCAACATCCTCATATGTCAACTAGCTACATCACTGCTGCTCTCTCCATCTACACCTACACAGCATTGAGAAGCCACTCTGCAGTTTTGCAGTTCTTGGAAAATGTTGAGGCAGGTTGAGAAGGTGAAGGAGGAGTCGTGAGTGTGTACACCAAAGTAATACATGAGGTAAACAATCACTAAAAAACCTGGGTACAGGTAAATAAGTGATGATATCTTTAAGTGTAAGAAACTGCACATTTTCACCCCAACCAAACTGTACTTAACTCAAGTGAACTCAATGCAACACAAAGCCTGACACAATGCCGCAAAAAACCAAACAATTTCATAATGCTGCTCACTAAAAACAAGTCAGCAGGGATTCATGTGTCAGAGTGAAACTGAGGATATCTGTAAGGTACATCTAAGGACTTCTAGTCCATTTCTTAACACCTTGTGAAGGCCGGTGGAGCTCTAAGGGATGCTGGGCACGAGGACTGGAAGCTGTGCTTCTGAGTGCCAATCAGAGTCTCTGGAGACACCTGATCCCCCAATCCTTCTCTTCCTCTCTTCTCATCTCTCCTTTTTCTCTTGTCAGACGGAAGTGAATGCTCAGGGCTACATGTGTTAAGCAGATGTGTGGGAATTGGAGAGAACATCAAGGTTAAGAGGAAAGGTGTACAGAAAACCCCAGGCAACTCCGCTACCTGTGTAAGTATTTATGTGTGAGAGTCTCAAGGGAGGAGGGATTTATTTGCATATATACAGGTGTGTGTGTGTGTGTGCGCATCAGAGAAAAAGGTGGGTATTTTTTTTCACAGTCTGTGAATGTTTGTATGTCTGTTTTGAAGGTGTGGTTTTATGTATGTGGGCAGATATGTTAAAAGAACCACTGAATATGGTATATACTATTTACTGTCTGTGCATGTATCATTGTATGTGTGGCTACAGTATATTGTGAATATTATGTGCTTATCTGTGCTCATGCATAGTAAATATGATGTATACCATCCACACATGCTTACATTAAATGTGTGTTTTATGTATGGGTATGTAAATCAATGTACACATATATAATAAAGTGAATATGTAAATACTTAAAGTGTATACTGTATCCATGTATGTGTGGAAATGTATAACATACTACAGTATATCCCACTGCAAGTTTCTATTGTGCAGATGCACAATAACCTCCATTAGAAGAATGTTTAATATTACAGGATGTGGAGTTGGAGCGCTGTACCATTCAAACATTATCTGTCAGGAGGATCCAAGAAAGCAGTGTGAAGCCTGCTTGCCAGCCAGCATTGCTCTGTGTATGTTTCATGAGGATGATGTTATGATGATACAACAACTGCGTTCAGCTGTATAATTTCAACCAGCTTCAAAACTTTCCCCGCTGTGATGAAAATTCCTTTGATGTCTCCATGGGTACGGGCGGCGGTTGAGATGGCGTGAGGCTTCTGTAAGTTCAGTTGTTCTGCGTCGGCCTGATACATTTTTTATTGTCTTTTATTTTCTTTAAACAGATGCATTTTCCGAGATAATTTGAAGGTGCAAAACTTTTATGCAAAATCCTATTCTCAGTGCTGTTAATAATTCAGTGTAAACACAGCTTTGTTGACTGAGGTAGTGCATCAGGTTAATCCTACTGTAGCATCAGAGCATTAGATTTGGTCCTGGTTGCAGGTAAACAATGGTAACTTAAATTAACCCAATGTACATTTGACATTGTATGACATTTGTATGTATACACCAGCCATGCTAATGAAGTGTGCCTGTTTGTGTGACTTTGAAACTTTCAAAACTTCAGTGCTGTCTTTTGTTTTCCTCCGTACCCTCAAACAGCCACTGGATTAGCAGGAATTTTTTGCTGAAATTGAAAACTTGCTGTTCGACTCAGGACTCAACAAATTACAGTGAATCCATGTCTGTTCATCCAGCTGACTCTCTTCAATTGTCAGTTTTCACACACTACAAGCAGGTTTAACAAAAGGAATATGAGACTGAAGGTGGTATCAATCATGTTCACACAGTTTAGGTGTCTAATCAGCCTGAAGTGGAAACACCTGTTTGCGTGTGGCATTGAAGTGCGGAGGTTTAATGTTATCAGGGTTTATTTTAAGTGTTGGGAAATGATAAAAATCTGATGGATAAAATAATAATACAAAAAACAATGACAAAACAGCACTATAATGAGCTGTCAGTGTTGCTAAAGGAGCTCTTTTACAGTAAATTGTGGTGATCAGCGCCAGAAAATACAACTTCTGTACACATCAAATCCAGGTGAAAAAAATCTAGGTATTTTCCAGTAAGAAATTGAAATAACTGAAAAAGATGAGCCCTTGCTTGCCATTATAACCCTGTAAGGTAAAATACAGCATGTCAGAGCAGCGTGTCTGTCAGTTCCTTTCGGATTTCTTTTAATGCAGCTTTAAGAAAGAGTTGTGTAGCTCAGTTTTGCTCCTTTCATCACAGGATTTGCACATTGAACCTCGGTTTGAAAAACTGAATCAAAGCAAGAATGAAACAAAACCTGTCATAAGAGTTGGTATAATTGGTGTCATAATTTTCAAAGGATGCTGCTGTGACAAAACACCACCTGAGCGTAAAAATGTGTGAACGTTTCTCTGAGTACGACAACTCAAACAGCAACTTGTAAAACTGCAGCTATCATCCCGTTATTCTTGAGAATGAAATGTCGATAAGTATCAAAATAGACTTCTGGTGTCACGAGTGAGGTATAAAAGTCCTTTTTGATCATTTTGCCTCACAAATCAGGCAGACAAAATGCCTCTGGAACTAGATTACACAGGAAATGTTATCGTGAGATTAGTTGTGGTACAGTGTTTTTGTAGTATGTGGTTTTATCAGTGTAGTTCTGGTTAATTTCCAGTGTACCAATGGTAATTAGTGAATCAATGAATCATCCTCAGTCATGATCAGGAAATGCTTAGGATTTCATTTTTGAGCTATAAAACTGGAATTTACTATCAGATGAACTTAGATAAGACTCCTCTCATTTCCTGAGTTAGACTTCCAGATCGAAAACACATCTCCTTGCAGTGTGTGTGTGTGTGTGTGTGTGTGTGTGTGTTTGTTTTGCTGATTACTCACTTTTTATGCGTTGGCAGCACATGCACGTACAGAACATGAATTAGCATGTATGTATGCACAGGGGATTATAAAATACACAGAGATGAGCAATAATGCCATGCGTTCATATCCTTACACACACACACATACACACACACACACACACGCTATACACACATCTCATGCTCTCCTTTCTTTCCTTTTCCTTCCTTTGACTCCATTTGATGGCAAACATCCTAAATACACACACACACACACTTGCAATGCTAACATTGCACTGATTTCCTTTGCTGCATAATCAAGCTTGGATGACAGAAATCCACCAGCAGCATGTAATATTCAGAATTCCTCAAGTGCCCAGAGTGAATATGGTTTACCAAGGGGTATTCATATCTGAGCCACACGACACTCTGAAACTCTCTTCTCTTTCCTTCTTTGGAACAAAGAGAAAACCAAAGGAGCCCAACTTTTCTTGCCAGACAGACTCAAAAGCATGCACTGGTCCCAGCTGTCATTCTGCAGCCATGCGTAACAGAGACAAACAAACAGTGGGGGCTGCTCCGTCTCTGAACGCAACCCATCGATCATAACGCGGCACCGCACATTTCCTGGAAGAGAGAGACAAGATGATGCAGAGAGGGAGAACAGTGGAGCTGGTGTGTGTGTGTGTGTGTGTGTGTGTGTGTGTATGTATGCGTGTGTGTGATACAAAAGAGGACTGGAAGACATTCTGGAGACTACAACATCCTCTGAGGTGCCACCCAGACATCTGCCACCTCCCAAGACCGGTCTCTCCTCCGGCCTGTGGTCAGAGTTCTTGTCCCTGCGCCCACCACATCCGGGAGGATGGTGCAGCGGTGGTGGAGATGGAAAATAATAGATTAGGAGGTTCAAATGAGATAGTGGATGAAACAAATGAAAAATGAAGCCTATGGGGAATAAAGACAGGAGGAGATTAAAGGGGGGTAAACAATGCACGGAGTGCACAGTGGGACTAGAATCCCAGGGATAAACCCTTTTTTCTTCTTCTTCCTTCCTCACATCCAGGAGCTATCTTCACTCCCTGACTCCCCCAGCCCCCAACCTGCCTCTCCCCCCTCACATACATGCCTCCAGGCTGTCTTTACTCTCATCACCCCACCCTCGATTCTGGAGAAAAGTTCAATCTTTGCATTTTCATTGTGGTTGCCCACACCCTGCGCCTCATGAAAGTTTCATCTCCTTTTCTCTCTTGCTCTCTTTCTCTCCTGTCCTCTCTCTCTTTTAGCCTCTCGTCATATATGCATCCACGGCTGGATCCAGCTCCCCAGGTGAGGAATGATGATGAGAAAATGCGAGGCAACCAGCAGAGATTTGCCATGCTGGGCTGTACACGGTTCTGCTCGGGGGTGAATGAAAACAGTCTGCATGGAGGAAGACTGGAGTTGCCTTCATATCAATGCCACATAGCCCAAAGCAAAGGATGCAGCTGGTCTGATCTGAGGCCTTTTTGCCTCACTAGTACAAAGATCTTTTGGGGAAATGCCTCTAGTGGACAGTGTTGGATGATTCTGCTGTGTGCTCAAGAGACACGGCTGAAATAGCTAATATGACTTTGCAGACACAAACTCTCTGTGGTACATTCATGCATGCCAAGTGAATGTATGTAAACCTCAACTGCACAGCCACAAATGCACATGTGCAGAATCGTAACATTTATTCATGCTCACGTTATCACAAAACAAACACTGGCATGCCAAGTACACAGGCCCAGACCATAGTGTGCCAGTTAAGCTATAAAAAGGTCCCTGCAACTATGGTAGATATACAGATTGCAAGAAAAGGTTACAAAGGTGAATACCTCAAGATGCACAACTGACAGGAAGCCTGACAGAAAAATTTATACACAAAAGGCCTGTAATTTTGATATTATGATTATGTAGCATTAAACCAATCCAGTGTTGATGTTACTGTGGTAATTCCTTAACCTCTTACCAGGCACCCCCATATTTGCACAAAAGCTTGAAAATAACATATAATGTAATGTAAAATAAAAAGGTTACTATTCTTTAACCCTTTTGATTACAGAAAGGTAGCTTGCCAAATTTGTGACAAATGGCACAACTGATATTATGGGTCTTACAGGTGGGACAGTGTTTAACAGGTTAACCTGCTGGTTACCAAACTGTTCCCACCCCAGGGTATGTCGAACCACTGCAAGGGGGGTGCACACACATATGTCCTCTGATGCTAGCAGGCTATGAAGATTCAGATTAGCACTTATTCAGACTGCAAAATAACATGCTAAGCATACAATTGGCAGGTATTTGGCAGGGAGGAAAAGAAAAATAGCAGTGTTTCCCCTATAATTGTACAATATTAAATATCCAATATTTGTTTTTAATGCCAAAAATAACACCAAATATCCATTCATTTGGAAATCAATAGTGTTTAGGAGCCTCTGTGCAGTGTTGTTCCAAAACATGAGTTAACCGCTGTGTTGTTGCCTTGGAAACTCTAGGTAGCATAGCTCCTTCAAGGATTAGGGCAGTGAGTAATGTTTGTGTATAGCACATGTGTGGTTGAGCAAGAGAGCAAGTGGCAGAAAAGTGACGTGGATTTGAGTGGAGCAGAGGAAAAGGTTAACAGTAAGTTGTCGTCTGGCAGTAAATGTACAGTATTGGCTACAGTGTGCCAGTTAATAAATGCTGCAGCTTCTCAAGACAAAGAAAAGTCTTATCTGATGTTTCCCAAACTGCTAGAAGGGGGTTAACCTCAAAGTTAGCAACAATGGGTTAGCCTAACCTGACCAGCTCACTTAAGGTGGATTGACCTTTAAGGTGGAACAGGTGAGTAGGTGATGAGAATATCAAGCAAACACATAAAAAACAAGTCCCAACCAAAGTCATGAAAAAAATGAAAGCTTATCTTGCTCTTGGGTTCACGATGTAGCAGTTCAGCTTTTTGTCTTTTATGTCTAAAAAAATTTCTTTTCTTTTTCACTTGCAAAACAATCAAGCGTAGGCAAGAAGAAACATGCAGCTCACATCCTTTATTAAGCCAAAGAAGAATAAGGCTTGTTTTGTTACTGTTATCTCCAATTCTGTTAATGGCTCATAACAACAGTCTGGTGCTTGAGCTAAATGGTAACATCAGAATGCTAACATGCCCACAGTGACAATACTAGCATGCTAATGTTCAGCAAGTATTAAGTATTATAAGTAACTTTTTAAAAAAAACAACCTAATATGTTTGTTTAATATTTCAGTTTTTTATTTTTGTGGCTTTTAGCGAACATTTTTGTGGGTTAAAGGTCATGGCTCGACAGATGTGCCAAGACCACAGGTGAGTCAAAGGGTCACAGTTAGTTCAGACATGTAGTAACAGTGGGACACAAAGGATTGAATGGTGTAGATGTTTTTAGGCAACAGAGATTACAGCTAAAAAGTTGAAAAAATGACATCAGAAGATTGTGCTGGTCAGTTTTGTGGATATGGATGAAACCAAGTTACAATGATGAGTACCCATGCTGCTGTACTTGTAAGTTTTCATGGGAGCTGTAGTTTTTTGTATGTTCACAAAATAATCGCTGTTTCACTTTGTTAAAGGTTTAATGTACCAAAAATGTCTACCTCATGGTCGTGCTAAATAAAAAGTCAGGGGATAACAAAGTCAGTAGGATTCTTCCTCTGGAGAGAATAAATGCCTGTACACAATTTTGTGTATTGCAATCCATCCTGTAGTTGTATATTTCAGTCTGGATCAAAGCGGTGGATATTGCTGTCCCTAAAGCCATGCCACTAGCATGCTGGCTAACAATTAAACTGGTTTATGGGAATGCTTTTCTTCGGTTCTAAAAGCTTACAGATGTCTGAAATAGACACTTAATACCCTCTGTGAGAATTTCACTGACTCAGACCCTCTGCAACCAGAGCAGCTCCAGCTTCATAGATTGTTCAAATCATGCCACCTGTCCGAACAAGCTCTGAAACCAGATGAACAATTGTTCAGTCTGTTGTAGATGTTCTCTTGAATCCCTGGAAGCCAGTGTCTAATGTACCTGACAATGGGACCTGGTGTCGCTTTAGATCAAATAACAGAGAGACTGCAGCACGCTATCTCTCTAGAATACAAATGCATCCAGAGTTTGTCATGTTTATTTACAGTAGCTCCTTAAAGCCAACCAGAATGTCGGTGTGCAGCTATTTACAGCGGGTGGGAGGGAGAAACAGAGGGAGGGCAGATAAACATCACTTACTAAATACCAAATTACCGTGAGCCGTCAGAATTTAGGAGGAAACGCTGCTATCATATATCAGGGTGACGGCTGAGTTTCTCCCTGTTGAAACAGGCGTGGTTGCCCATAATGAATCTTAAATGCCAATGCCTACTGGCGATACGGCCTTCACTCATTCACTCTCATTTCCTGCCTCTCCATTTCTTTGTTCGCTCTTGTTCACATCCTTGTTCCATTTTCTCCTCGCTCTCAATGTCTATCTCTCTCGCTTTAATTCTTGTTCAATTCACCGTGTCATAGCCCTATCGTGAGACATCCTGTATGATAGCAAGCTGAAAAGCTCTGGATACACTTACAACTCAGCTTCCTCTCACCCAGATCTTTTCACACTGCCTCTTGTTAGTTTCAGCTAAATATTTTTTTCCCTGGTCCATTATGTGGAGTATTAAAGATTCTGCTACTTCTTTCTACATTGCTCTTCTCAAATATTTGTTTCCATCTACATTTTAGGGGTGGATATGTGTGCTTTGAATTCCCCCACAGAAGGCTGAGGAGGTGAGGCAGCAGGAGAATGGTGAGAGTACTAGTGATGATTTGATTTTCTGGCAAAGCATATATAATAAAATACAAATTTAAAACTATACATACATATGTAAGCATGAATGAAACAGCTTCATTTAAATGAACGTAAAGTTTTTTTTAATTGATTTTTGTTTCAGCTGTTGGAGATGTTCATCTTCTATGTGTCAACTGTGAGTCACTATTGAATGGAACATTTACTGAACTAAATCTGAAAAGACTTGATGTAGACAAAGAAACACATTTTAAGAAACATTTTCATGTCAAAATGTGTAACATTTATTTTTTTTTAAAAAAACAACACAGTTTCCATTTGAAAATGTTTTTGACAGAACGAAAGATGGAAGGTGTGTAGAAGTAAAGCAAACAAGCTTTTTTGGAGTGATAAAATAATGCCTGACTGAATGAATGAATGAAAGGCTGAAACAAATAAACTAAAGCTTCCTTGACCTGTTCTAAACTTCTGAGCAAAAACAAAACTTTACAAGATCATTTGTGGAGCAGCTTCATGAAACAATGTTAGACAACTTGTTGTGATGTTTTTAATACAATTATGATTCATCCATTCCTGCAAATCTTAACATCATGTTTATCACAATAGATTACTTTAGTTCTGTTTTCATGAAAAAATAAATGTGTCTGCCATGTGTTCATGGTGTTGTGATAATCTTAACATAATCAGAAATGAAATTCTGAAGAACTGAATGTCCTCACCAGAAAAATTACAGCTGTGGTAATTTCGTCCTTTCTTCTCTGTTCACTACACTGGCTCACTGTTGCAGCTCACATCCACATCTTGACACTGGTGTTGTTGACCATATGTGTTTTTTTTTTAGAAACAAGGACCCATAACTTTATCTTTTAACTACCTGTCTACATCGGTATTGTGGGTGTGTTGCATTGTGTACATTGACATCTTCTGTTTGTGATCACCTTACACCTACATTTTAGCAAATATCTAACCAGTTGTATAATATAAAGTGTAGAGTGTGAAGGAAGGAACACGGGGGACTCCTACAGAGGTCCTACAGCAGTCTGACAAACTATTTTCATAGAGACACTAAATTAGATCATTTCTCCCACACAGCAGCAGAATCAGCTGCTCATGACTGTTATAATAGTCATGGTTGACTGATCAGCATGTGTTTGTATTGTATTGTGTTTTATTATGTATATATAACAATATAATATCATAAAAAAGTTGTCTGAGTAGCTGTTCAAAATGTGCTTACACAATATATCTTCATCTAAAACAGAGTGCACAGTGGAGACTCAGTGGGTTAGATACACCATTACACACAATCCAGTTTTCCATGAGGTGGGCTTGCTGTGTAACAAGCTGACTGATAATATAATTTTAAATAATCAGCTTGTTACACAACCCAACTTTTTCACTTTTCACTTAACATGATAATATGCATCAGTGGACTGATCAGTTAGCATCAGAGCTCTAAAAACAGCCACAGCAACACAAAGTTAGCTAGTTGACCTAGTTATAAGCTAGCTAATAGCAAAGATCGTCTTTTTAATCTGATATATGATGTCATGTCGGGTCACATGACCTCCTCAAACATGTGGACGTGTGTTCCCAACTCTGAGAAATGTATAGTGGGCTGTGTGAACCGATCAGGAGTGCGACCTTTTACATGTATATAATTAGCAACAGCAGCCAGACGTTAGAGAGACATCTTGTACCAACAGTGAACGCTGATTTGTTTTTACCATGACAATGTTTTTCTAACCTTCAATATGACCACAATCTTCCCCTTTTCTCAACCAGGTACTTTAAGTTGCCTAAACTTAACCAGGCCTCAACCATAGAGGTGGCAGATCAGGAAATCATTTTTGGAACAGCTCTCAGGGCTGTTAAGGCATATTTTTTTGTTTAGGTATGAGGTATGCAGCTACAAGATCAGCTTTCCAGACGTGTGCAAATATCTTTTTCATGATTACAGAGCTCGGTTATCAGGGTTTTTCTCACGCTGGAGAAGTGTTTATGGTCACAACTATTACATGAGGCATCCAGTGGGCTGCGTTTTTTCACATACTCCCGATGGAGACACTGTTTAGTTAAGATGGTGTTAAGTCTTTTGCTCTGACAACATCAGCTACTTGTTTCCACAGCGGTAACACAATAAGTGATGGATATATCCAACATTCACTGCTCGCCTCCATGATAAAATTGCATCTGCAGTCTCAGTCTGCTACTGACACTTGTTCCTCTGCAATAATCTGAGAGGTGTGTTGCATCAAATGACTTCACTTCCACATGGCTATTATGGATGCTGAGATATTTTCAGACATTCTTTTGCAGCTTGACTGGAGCTCTTTGTAATCAAACGCTGGAGCCCGAGGCGGAAGGAGGGGGAGGCGAATCAAAACAGCTCCAATTCCCAATCATTTCAGCCCTCATTGAGAGCAGATATTGATAGGCAATGATGTGTGTGTCAATTTGTTCAGAGCTTCATCTCCCGTGGCCAGACCGAGAGGCACCCACAGCGAGAGCAGGGAAGGAAGGGAGAGAGCTTAGGACAAGGCGTGGAAGACAGGAGGGGGGTTAGAGATGGATCAGGATACAGAGAGAAATGCAGCAGCAGGGAAATTGATGAGTACACAGATACAGGGAAAATGAAACTGCACAAGACATGAAGAGAGAGAGTGAAGGAGAGAGGAAAAGGTGTTTGAATGGCTGAGGCTGGTAGAGAGAGAGAGAGACAGAGGGGGAGCTAACTGGGATGAAATGAGATGAGTCTGTCTGGGCAAGGAGAGATGGATTAGTGTGTCTCCTGCTACCTGTGCGGGGGTCAGTGTTAAACTGCTGGGGCCAGATAAGGGCTTGGCAATAGCTTGAGTGTAGGCAACCATTGACTGGTTACCCCATTGATTTAGCTGGGAGTGAGCAGAGCGATGAGCAGAGTTCAGACCCGTACAGCTGTTCATCAATGTGTCAGGGCCTACAGTGCCCACCGAGGCCCGTCTCTATATATGACCGTATCACCACAGCTAAAGCCGCTCACTTCATCGGACACCACGGAGACACCATGGACTGGAACATTGAGCACCACCTCTACTTTTTTTTAGCCTGATAAGCACATGAAAAATGTAATCTGTCATCCCAAGATCCATTCACCCAATGTTTTTATTTACTAATGCTTACACCTTCATGTTTTATACATCTTTAGAAATGCACTCAAGTGGAGATTCAAGGATGAAATGTCCAATCCAAAGTTAATCAAAAGAAGTGTTGAATTATCAATCAGTAAAAGACAAACTAAAATCAAACATTCCTTAGTTTTTACACCAACTGCTTCACATAAAGATTGTGAATAATTAAAAATTTAAGAATTGGCTCTACCCAAATTAAACTTCTGACTTTGTAATTCACAAGTATAAGATAGTAAATAAAAAGTGAAAAGATAAATCAGAATGAGTTAACAAGTCAGATTATATGATGATGTTTGATGTTCTTGCATGTTTACTTACAGGTTGTTTGCAAAATCTAAAATTGGTGAAAAACATCCCAAGCACTGGTGAGCTAGCTTAGCACAGTGAACGGATCATATTAGTGTATTTGCTAGTTTTAGCTACTTAAAGCCGCTATAATGAATATTTATAGTAACAATGGAGCACATACTTATTTGCCTGCGAAATGTTTCACTCACAGTGATGAACTCCCAGAGAATTATCACGCAAGTCTGCACATCGATAGTGTCTTTCCAACACATCCTCATAATTAAACAACCACATAGGTCGATTGTACCTGCACTCCAGAACGACTCACAGGACTGTAATATGCCACTTTCCAGAACTGTTTTTGTTCACTCTCACCGCTCTTATTGAGGTGTTTTTGGCTGCAGCAGGCAGTTTTTTTTTCAGCAAAAAGCTCTATTAACCCACAGTGCACTACTTGCTCAGCACCAAACAGCAGATACACAATGTTAGAAACTTGCTGTTGAACATCCTGCAGCATTTAGCAGCTCCAGGAGTTAGCAGAGACCAAAAGCAAACCTAAAAAGAGAGTGAATATCAGACTTATATTCATCAGGTGGAAAGACACACATCTCCAAATTAATGCTATTGGTGCTCCGTGTCTGCTGGATGTGTAAATAAGCAAATGTTTGCTTATTCTTTTCGTCACATCTCTGTATGTTAACAAATTGGATTCAAAAAGCTACCAGTTGACCACAACTGTTTCGCTAAAGGTGGAAACTTCTTAACATGATCACCTAGATTCGCACCACCCAATGCATCACCTCTAAAATTTGGTCTGAGTTCAGTTTGAACACACCTGTTGGATGTTGAAGTCTTTTGCCAAACCTGCTAGAAGTAAGTTACTTAATGCAATTTTGACACGGTATCTAATAATGTAGACTTATATTAACCATTTATTTCAATCATTCTTAACTTTTAATCATTTTTTAAAACAAATTCCATTCACATAAAGTACAAAATGGCTCTGTCTAAGAACTGTTGTACACACATGTACACACAGCAAACACACCAAAACACAAGGCTGTGCTCACTGGGTAGAAGTCTTTTATTTCTTGTTCTTCTGCACGGGCGCAGTGCTGTTCTGACATTTGTTTTGAGGGTGGTGGTGTTGGTGCAGGGCAGGTGGTGGGAGTTGGATGCTGGGAGAGGAACGGCCCAGGGTAGGATGTCTATAATTACATATTGATTTCTTGGGGGCTGCTGTTCAGCCAGCGCAGTGAAAGTGTAGAATAAATCACTCGGCCTCTATGATAGCTAAGTATTTATTCTTTTTAATTCTGTTTATTGTGATCTTGATTCATGCCCTCCAACCCTGGTCACGCCTCAGCGCGACTGACCCCTTCATGTCTCAGAGAGACTTTGTGTGTGTGTGTGTTGTTTTTACGTGGACAAGTGTGAGAACGTTTTTTCAGTTGGTAGCTGGTTTCTGCATTCACCAGAGAGTGTGCTGACGTCCCAGTACAATAAAGGACACTTCAGAGTCACTGATTCTTATCCCAATCTGGGAGTTTATGCGTAGAGGCTTTTCTCTCTGAAATGTGTTCAGCCAGAGTCACCTGCAGGGTGGCAGTGACAATAATTGTTCACAAAAAAAAAAAAGCCCACACAAACTGTGTGCCTAACCTGTCAGAGCTGAATTAGTGCTCCACATAACACACACATATATAGCAACATATTACATGAAAGAAAAATCAAATACAGGCTGCATTATTGGGTGTGGAAGACATTTTTACTGCTGCCTTGTTGTGAAAAGAGGAAAGGGAAAAAGATGAGATGAACTCTATTGATCCCTGAGGTGGTATTTAGTTATTACTGCAGCAAAAATACGATACAGATATAAAATACAGTATACACAACATATTTAGCGATCATATTAGAGATTAACGATACATTGCCTTTAAAGGATTTCCAGCTAAAGTAATCATTTACAGATCCAGCGAGTGATATTTTACAGTGCGCTGCAGCAGCACACAGGATGTGTTGTGTGCAGATGTGTATCTTAAGAAGCTTTGCTGCTGTCTCTGTGAGGACAGCTGTGTGGGAATGTGAGAGATGAGGTGGAGGTGCACAAACGCTCTTTTTGTCTGACTTCAAATTGACAATTTCATTTTAGCCCACTCCCTTTAAACTCAAAGGCCGCCTGCCACTACAGGAGCAGTAGTGGCAAGTAAATGACTTCCTTGCTAGGGAAGAGATATGTATTTTAAATGTGTACATATGTTTTTAAAGCTGCACTAATCATTATTTTATATTAACAATAGCAGTTATATGTTGATGTTTTTCTAATAGTGATATTCAAAACAAACAATTTTGTTCCATTACCCTCCAGGCTCAGAACAACATGTCACATGCACTGATTCAGCAATTATCCACAACGAGAGCACCTGTGAATGTGTGCTCATTCGCTCTGTATCTTACTGTCCACCTCTTAATACCTCTACAGTGATGGGCAGTGTCTAGAGTGAGAGATATTGCGGTATTGACAGAAAACGCACATGGAACTACTAACTTGTCACTGTGACTTGCCCTCATTATTCCCTTTTCGCTGACAGCTCAGGCTGCACTCTGGGCAGGGCCCCGTCATCTTTTTTTTTGCACCTGAATTTGATCAAGATGGAGGCACAATGAGAGGCACCATTAACGTGATTTATAGTTGCCATCACGGTTGCTGTAGCAACCCAACTTTCAATACTTTCACCTATGTGAAAGCAGTTTGGATCCCTATTGCTTGCCCACTGATGCACATCAGTGTCAGCACACATACAGTACACATGTAGAAACACACAAGGTCCGTATTTACTTGTGCATGCACACACACACACACACACACACACACACACAGACGCAAAGGATTGCTTAGTAAAATAAACACAGTTCTCTCAAGGCCATGAGCTTGTGTAACACACTTCATTTGACACATTCATCGTGCAGCTTGAGCTAAAACCATTGCGTTCAAATATGAACTGAATTCATTTGCACTAAAATAAGAGAACAAAAACAATTCAATAACCCACTGAAACGACACTCGTTATCTCCGTCTACTGCGGCTCAGTGGCTGCACAGGCAGAATGAGTTATAGCTGGAGAAAAAAAAAAAAAAAAAAAAAAAGAGAGACATATCCAATCCACAAGAGCTGTCAGTGTGCCTGATGAGTATAATGCCACCTCAACTCATCCCTCAAACTCTCACTTGCTGTTTCTCTCGCAGCAGCTCATTGCAGTTTTGCTCCTGTAGTGACCCATCAAAGTCAAGGTGAGGTTTCAGTCATGTCTGGCTGTTTTCAGCTATTATATTTTCGCAAAGGCGAGGTTTAGCAGTCACTGCTGTTGGCATTTATCAACTGCATCACCACAACACAGTGCAGTCAACAGCACAACAATTCACACATGACGAATAGAGAGATCCAAAGTGGATCGAATGTGTAATCTGTGAGTGGGGGGGGGGGTAGCTGACTTTGAGTGTCTCAGTGAGGAATGAGAGACTATCACGTTTTATGACGGATATCCTGTCAGAAAGAAGGCAGAGCTGCCAGCTGCTTAGAGGCATTACATGTTCCATCTAAACTGATGCTTGATCGACATCACAGTAAACAAAAGGACTTTCCCCGAGCAAAGTTGCTCCCACTGCTTCCATTTTTATTGTTTCTTTGACTACAGTTTAATAAAGAACTGTCAGTGAGAAAATTCAAAACTGATGTTGTTTTATGTTCAGCAGACGTTTATCCCAGCATCAGCAAAGTGAATATGCACCTTTGTGGTTGCAGAAACTGCAAGAAACCCAATTAAAAGCTGTGTATCCAAAACACTGTTACAGTTTATTGTTACTTTAAAGCAGCTTGAACATGAACCCATCCATGACCTCACCCTTCAATACCAGCTGCACCGGTCAGCTTCATGCTCAAAAGACCATATAGGTTTTCTCATTTTCTGCAGTGGTGCAGTTATGTGTAATTGCATTGCAGTAGCCTGAGTAATGTGGTTGAATGTAATGAAACATGATAGAAAAGAAATGTTGTATTGATTTAGTGATTTTCATGTCAAATAATAGGGCAAGTAATTTGAACATCATACTAATCAGAGTAGCCTGATAATCAGACTGAACTGCCATTTTGTTTCATTCATTCAAACTGACATCGTGCTCATTTTAGCCAATTTCTTATATGGAGGGGAGATTCATTTGCTTTGTATTGTCCTAATCAATCAGTAGTGAATGGGCAACATTTTTAGCCAACATGGAAGCTGCGGTAGCTGCAACTACAGTAGCAAATAGGAGCAGTGAATGTAAACTTTTTTCATAATTAGCAAAAGAAATATGTCAATTTGCGTTGATTTATTTGCACTTTTGTGGCCATTTGTCAGTTACTATTTTCCATGGCTGTAGATAGGTAGCTAGCTAGCTAGTAGCTTTGTGGGTAAATGAAGTTCCCATTCTCAGACTACGTCAACATTAAGCAGGTAAAATTCAAAAATGTTTTTGTGCAAAAACCAAGTGTTTCAGCTTGTTTCTACAAATACCTCCATCCACATTAAAATGGCAAAATGGTTAATTCTCCTCCTCTGCGCAGAGGACAGACGCACTAGTCAGCCACAGACAACCAGAAGAATTTTGTTTATTGCAAGCACATTACAACAATTTCAGCAAGAGAAAGGTGGTTGATAGCTATGTTTAACTCTAAACAAACTATCAAAATAGACAAGTATACTTCCTCTTCCAATGGAATGCCAATGAAAAACAAGGAAATGCTGCACTACTGCCACCATCTGTTTTGTTACTGATATGACAGCGTTTCTACAAAGTTCTGTTTTCTCCGTACACACCCCATACATAAATCTGATATGACAAAATATGTAAACTACATACAGTATATAGTGTTTATGTCCATGTATGTCTCACACATATAGTATTTGTATATAGATGTGATGTACAGATAAGTCACCATATGTACACACATATACCGAAGGGTGACAAATTAAAGGAAAAACCGACATAAAATGTCTTAGTAAGGTGTTGAGCCACCATGTTCCGCCAGAACAGCTTCAGTGCAGTTTGGCGTTGATTCTACAGTCTCTGAACTCTACTGGAGGGATGAACACCATTCTTCCAAAAGATTTTCCCTCATTTGGTGTTTTGATGATGGTGGTAGGGAGCGCTGTCTAATACGTCAGTCCAAAATCTCCCGTAGGTGTTCAATGGGGTTGAGATCTGGTGACTGTGAAGGCCATAGCATATGATTCACATCATTTTCATACTCATCAAACCATTCAGTGACCCCTCATGCCCTCTGGATGGGGGCATTGTCATCCTGGAAGAGACCTCTCCCATCAGGATATAAATGTTTCATCATAGGATAAAGGTGATCACTCATAACAACTTTGTATTGATTGCAGTGACCCTTCCCTCTGAGGGGACAAGTGGACACAAACCACGCCAGCAAAATGCCCCCCACAGCATAACAGAGCCACCAGACCCCCTAACTGTAGGCAAGCATTCAGGCTTGTACCAGTTTTTCCTTTAATTTGTCACATGGCTGTATATGTCACCCTATATGAGAGACTTCAAATATTTTTGCTGCATGTTTGGACATATAACTTTAAATATGTGAGTGAAACAAATATCTGAATCTCAAATATGTCCATATATGTAAAGTTATATATCCCAGTATTTGATATATATGTTCATATATGGTCATATATCTTATTTTTGTATGGGACTACAAAGCCAACTCAGCATTTTCAGATTTACACACTCGAGGCCATTTGGGAAAAGCTCCATTTTTGAGGGTTAAAAATACCAAAACAGAAGGAAAACGATGCATTTACGAATTTAGCCAGTTGAGTGTGGACATGGTTTTAATCCTGCCTACAAATCAATGATTGGTCAACTGTTTGTCCAGCCGAGGGAAACAGCCGTGATGTGCACAACACCATGAACTGCTGAACAAATCAGAGATGTGGGTGGTGGTGATTCAGAGGTTTGGAACCAGGCTAATCAGAGGTGGATGCATTCTGAGAAATTTTCATGGTGATTTATGTGTGACAGCAGTCAGATTCCAGTTGTGTTTTTTGAGTCTTTTTATATTTATATCCAAGATACCATGTTTTTTTTGTTTGTTTTTTTAGGATTTTATCATCGCAGTATAAAAGTTGGTGAAATTCTAGATGTCTTGAGCACAGTGTCCCAGTTACCATAATTTCGGTGACTGTCTAGACATTTAGGTTGAAACTTCAATTAGGTTAAACATTTTAATGACTATATTTCAAAATGACATAGATCCTAACTACATGCTGAAATATAGTGTTTGCAGTTGGAAGAATGGTCATATGTAACCTAGACATCTAAAAGAAAAATTAAACATGTAAAAATTCTTTCGGGTTTCTGTGAACGTCGCTGCAGCTCCGTTCTCCTGCTCAGCCATTAAAGTCGGCTGGAACATGAAAGATCTTTGAAACCGCACATCCCCCCCCCACCCCCCCACCCCCTGCTCTTCCCAGTGATGTTCCTAAATTGAGCCCAGTTTTAACCCAGATGTCTAGACACTTTTTTGACCTGCAAATTACCAAATCAGTGCTCACAAGGCTTCTCTGCCTTTACTTCAACATGAAACATTGTTTTTTTTCATATTTGGAAACTTAATGCTCTGAACTAAAATTTTACTCTCAGAAATGAAATATTTTAGGGGAGATGTACATGTCATTTTTCTTCTGACAATGTAATGTCTTTCTTTTGTAACTGCATATATCACAGTGACGCATCAGTTTGCACAACCATGCTTCCTGCATACAAATCTTAAAAATGAGTTATATGGAGATGTTTTTCTAATTTTTTTGACCATTCTGTTCACAGTATACTGTCATATAAGATGTTCATCGAGTCCATCGCACATCTGGTTTAGCATATCATGCTATATACAGCATGATATGGTATTCCAAGTATGGATTTATTTACAAAGATAACTTTGTTTAAAGGCAGGTGAGGGTTTAATATTCTTGTAGCAACATTGTAGCTGCTGAGTGATCCATATTATTTAAATGAGTGAACGCTAATGTGAATATTATTCACTGACACAAGCCCCATGGGCATACTTGACCTGTCATCACTCTCCCTCTACTCTCTGAAGTACACTCCATCCATCTCAGCTCACCTCTCTCTGTTTCATCCTCCCACTCCATCTTCCTTCATACCTTGACCAAATGTTCAGCTCTGGCCTGCACCTCTGGTACCTTTTGTACTTTTAGCATTTGAATTAAAGACAATGGTTAAGTGGTACAAAAATAAATGGAAATACATTTATGTTTCACATGAGACAGAATGTGTTTTCTTATGTGTATGTGTGAGGTGTTTGACAGTTGTGGTTGTTGATTGATCCCTGTTGTGTATCACATCTGGCTTTGCTCTTTCTTTTGCTTCTCTCTGTATTGGCTTTCTTGCCTTTTGTTTTTGTCAGGAAAGTAATTTCACCGCGGCCTACAACTTTATTTACATCTCCCTCCCAATTCCCTCAGCAATAAAGGCCACAGCTCAAGGCAACTGCAAGGACATGTGTTTGTGCGAGGGCCTCGCTTTTATGTGCATGTGTTTATGCATACCTTTGTGCGGTATGCGTGTGTTGTGAATTCCAAACAGCCTGCACACATACTGTAGGTGATGTTAAAGGGGTAGAAATTGAAATGATTGAGCAAAAATTTAGCAAAAATCTGAAACCATGCAAAACAAACTCTGTCCTGTGCAGACCTTTAGTCACTCAGTTTGTCTCGTGTCTCTCAACCTCAGCTCTAGGTCAACGCCTCCCTAAAGCCCTATTAGAACTTTACAATTAGTTGATTGAACCAGCCTCCAGTGAGCCATCTGCCTGGGCACACGGTGGAACTGATGTCCTCACCTGCCAGAGGCAATTAACTCTAAATACGACTCTCTCCGCTCATGCACTGCAATCCTCCTCCCAGCTGAGTGTAATAAGGTTGAACTACGTTGAAGTTGAAGAGGGGGCGGGAAGCCTGCTCACGGCCCCCAGAGGGTGATGGGTAATTACTTCCGTCAGATTTATACTGGCGGCCATGCGGAATGGTGGACGACTGTCTTCGACCCTCATAGCAGGGGAAGCGGCGGAGGTTTTCGGCCGCCTTGGGTCGCCTCGGATGGGAGGGATGGGATTGAGGGAGGGAGGGAGGGGGAGAAGGGCGGCTGGTGGCGTGTAGGGAAGGTTAGGTGATTAATTGGAGGAGCAGCTCAGGGTCAGCCTCCATTGTTGGGGTGATGGGTCAAATGAGTGCGGCATTGAGTGCGTCACCTGATGCATGGCTCACCCCTGTCCTCGGCTATGGCTGAAAGATGAAGTTGTAACTCAGAGCAGTGCAGAGAGGAAAAGAGACAGAGGCAGACACGAAGAGAAGAGAAGGAGAAAAAGGACACCAATGAGACAAAAACAGATTCTATGGATTTGGAGTCCCTGTCTCGAGTGACATTTCAATTAAATTGCTATCACAAGTGCCACGAGTATTGTTGACTTCATATCTTGCACAGATACTTTTTTTTTCACTCTGAAGGATTTGAATTACTTGGAAAAGGGTAGGAAATGTCCCCAACTAAAGCAGGAGAAGATAGAAGTGCCAGAAACAGTCTCAAGTTTCACTGACAGAAAAAATATGTCGACTATTATAATGGAATATATTAAACTGCAAATAATCACTCAAGGAAAGATAGGAACTGCTGGGGTGATTGTCCATTCACAAAAGCATGTAAAATAAAAATGACGGTAATTCCCCTTGACCATTCTATATATAGATGTTGACTTCCTCAGTTTTTTTATCTTTCTGTAAAAATTCCTTCGGGTTTCTGTGAATGTCACTACAGCTCCATTTTCCCGCTCAGCCATTATAGTTGTCCTGGAACATGAAAGATCTTTGAAGCCACCCCCTGCTCTTCCCAGTGATGTTCCTCCTCTTGCAGCCTAAAATGATCTGCTCTAAGAGCTTTGCGATGTTAAAACACTGTATTTCAAACTTATTGTGGTAAGATTGTTGACAGTGGTGTATTTGTTTAACTATCTCTTGATTTCTCCCACTCTCTCTCAGTCTTACTGTCATCTTCTCCTTCTCTTTTTCTATTATTCAGAAACGTCATTTTATATGGTGTTGTATACCCCTGATGTCCTTGAAGGAAAACAATGAAGATCTACAGAATGCTAAGAGGCACATGGGCGTATCATTGATAGCAGTAGCGAGCTATCAATCTTTGAAACAGATGGCTTATCAGTTGCATGGCTTTGTCCTTGACATGTCTACACTGCATAGAGGTGACCTTTCAAAGATAATGTGCACTAAAGATGATGGTATATACTTAATTTACTTTAAAACAAATTGACTTATCATATATGTTCAAATGAAACCTCTTTCTTCAAAAAATGGAAATGCAGCATATTTGTCATACTTTGATAATTTCAATAATCATTATTACTGTAGATAATTAACATTATTTCATATATTTCCATGCCCTATTTTCCTGGCAACTAATGAAAGCTTGGATGAAATGTAAAATAAACGATTAGCCTATAAGCAGCTGCCCATTGTTCCACTGCCACGTCTCGCTTATCAACAGCTCCATGTTGGCTTTCACAGCACAAGAAAGAGTGGCCATGTCAATCCTCATTAATTCTCCCATTGAATTAGAGGCAAAGTAGATGATAGGAAATTAATGTCTGCAAGGAGATACTTAAATTATTCAACAGTAACAGGATTATGATGAAAGATCACTACACTGGCTTCTTTCTCTCCATCGCCATCCATTCTTCCTCCCTTGCTCCTCCATCTCCCCCTCTTCCCTTTTGTGCTTCCTCCCTCTTTCCTTTCATTTTGGTCACACAGCAGCCATTCCCGGGGATATATATTTTTAAACCCTGCCTGATACTAGTGTTATCCCCTATTGTTGGCATTGGTGTTACGCCTGCATTATCTTACCATGCATTAAGTTATAATACTTTTGTATTATTCATTCGTCTTCATCTTTTAATCCTCAAAAAAATCAAGTACATTTTATTTAGTGTGTTCCTCTGTCAGGAGATTATATTTTCAGCCCCCTTTGTCTTGTTAGCAGGATATTTCAGACACTGAAAAGAACTCCAACGAGTCCTCCAAATTAAATGACAAGATGTGTCGTTGGTCCGTGCACTTTTCTGATCTGTTGCCCCCATCAGCAGGATGACATCATCTGGCTGTGCCTTCAAAAACTGTTACAAAATCCACTTGGTTAGGTTTAAGGAAACATTGTGGTTTGGGGTTAAAATTCCTTCTTTGTTATGATGAGGGGACCTTTGTTGTCATGGTTACAATAATAACCACATGGATAAGATAAAAAAGTCTCCTGTGTTAAAGTCCAATGTTTTGTTGAACCATCGACCGAAACCTCCTCTCTATGTAGACTCTCTAATAATGTTATCTTCCTATTTTCCATGAAATATAAACAAATGTTGTTGTTGAAACAACTGATGCTGACTGTGTTGGGAGAACAGTTTCCAAAAATCAGTAAAATTTGGTAGAATATGCGATATGCCAAGTGGAGCAATGATCAACCATTGCAAATTTAGTTTTTACTACTCTATTTAATTATGGCTGTAGAATGTGATGCCACCTCTGAAACCTTCATGAATGTCAGTATTTTGTCACTGCAAACAAAAACCAATAACACCAAAGTAAATTTTGCAAAGGAGACTAGAACATACTGCAACCCAGGAACAGAGACAGACGGAGAGGATGTGAAGGCATCTGAGGATGTTACACAACCATGGCAACAGAGATTGAGAATAGTGCATATGCTGCTGTGAACACACTGCTTTTGCTTAAATCTGTGAAGATACAAGATCAATGAGCTTCGTGTCAAACACAAAGATTACCATTCCAACTTTTCTTGAAACAACCAACATGATAAACAACACTGAACTGAGAATGAAATGAATATCACGTTAGTCCCTCTAAAAAAAACATCTAATGCATGAAAAGGTAAGCAGTTATGTAGCCCATGAGCCATGCATGTCTATATTGTTGCAGCAAGAAATAAGGCCTATTTTCCAAGTAACTAAGTCTAAAACCAGCTTCCAGAGCAAATAATGGGAGCAGGGGATTCCCTATAAAATCTTTTTATTATGACTTCAGTATTGTTTTTGTGTGTATATTTTTTTTGGATGATACATTTGCCCCTTGGATTGAATTGGCTTTTTAAAAGTTTGTTGTTGCTCTTTTCTTTTGAGCTGAGTTTCTTTAAATTGTCAATGGTGCGTTCCATGAAAAGAATTTCTTTATTCTCACAACATCTCACCCAGGGGGTGAGTCTGTTGCACATTTCCTATTTACTGCATGTTCCTGCACTAAATATTCAAACTTAAAAGCACTTCTTATTATGCAGCAGTCGTTTTGTTATTGTTGTATGCATATCACCATGAATTAGCCACCGTTTTAGTAGAAAATACAAACAAAGTTACAGCACTGAGGCGTTTCCGTACATTTTACAACTAATTAGGACAACGTGTTTGATGATACTTTGAACTTGAGCAGAGCCCCAGTACTTGGCATCCCATCTTGTGAGCAGAGAACAAGCCAACCTTGGAAACAAAATGATGCCGTTTAATTGGGCCTGATAGGCTATATTGGCAGACTTGCATGGTACCTGGTGGTGGATGAAAAAATACCTTTTATGAATATTTAGGAGGCATTTCACAAGCACACAGGATTCCCAGTCCAATAATAATACAGTATCAATATTTAGAAGTCGTTCACGTTGCTCACTATCAGCCTCAAGTATACTTTGGTGGATCATAAATGTAGAAATCACAGGCAAATGAATTCTTTACAATCGAAAGGTTTTGAGTCACAGTAGAAATCTCAAGCATGCTTTCTTTCTCTTGTAATGTGTTAATTATAAAGGCAAATTACACTGTACTAAAGATGCACTTCACTATCACACAGCCTGGAAGGAAGGGGTCCTTAAATGTTGCTTCAGTTGCTTCTGCAGACTTAAGCATGAATTTGTAAAATGTAGCCAGAAGAGTTCGTCCTATTCACCAACCGTTGCTTTGTCCTTAGCTGGCACTGCAGGATGTGTTGAGAGGAGAAACCTGAGGCGAGGGATGTAATGCCTGTGCACTAATTATCCGCTGCTTCAGTTAAATGTCAATTCATTATTTATCTACAATGGGTTATGGATACATGACACCAATATGGTACCTGAATGTAGCCTCATTCTTGATTGGATAATCATGGCACTGAGTGATATGGGCAGTGCTGTCAATTTGTAATTTTAATATTAACACCATGTGTTTAGATAGATGTTTATTAATTAGGTTCATGACTTTAAGTACCAAATCACATATTTGTTTTTCCTTAAAGACAAAATATTCTCTAAAAATTAAACATTACAAAAAGGCAAACAGAGCAAACGGATATTTTTAATGTTTTTCCCGAGGTCAGAGAAAGAAGACAGAGGGGGGAAAGAGGCAGCAGGTGCACAATAGGGTGAGTAATTAGAAACTAAGAGCAAGGAATCCTTTACAGCACAGTGAACATGCAACAAACCACCACCTTGCCTCAAAGATATCCTGTTTTATTCAACAGTTCCCCTGTTCGTAGACTGAACACAGATTGAACTTTAAATGTAAGAAGTTGTGAAGAGGTGGTAGAGGGTGAGACTTTCTCATCCAGCCAGTAATGTTTCGTGTACCCAGAAAGTCTTAAAAGCAGCAAAGTATGTGAAGGGGTCTCCTACAAAAGAACAAGTAGCTATTTTGGATGGTAAATTGTGAGCAGAAAATCATTGTTAGATGAAAATACAGAACGCAATCTGTAGTTACAAACTGGTGGGTTATAGATCCTTGATTAAAGTTCAACAATGTGTAGATCTGGCAGAGGCTATGTTACACTGCAATAAAATGCTGTAAAAATACAGCTAAATTCTAACAGTAATGGGCCGTTCTTTCTAAATATGGTAAGTACTGTAAATTTTGATGCTTTTTAGAGCCAAAATCAATAATGGACATTAACAGTAGGCTACTGTAAGATTTGAGGGTAATATACAGTATTTTCATTTTCACTGCTGCAGTAATGGAGGGACAGGAGCCACATGTAACCATCAACATCATATAATCACTGTTCATACTCCTTTGTGGAATCAAAACAAAAGGTCAGTAACATCTTACTGAGAAAATAGAACTACATTTGTGCATCTGGTTACCCAATTAGTGACAACATTCAATTTTTCCCAACATTAAATTGGTATAATCCTAGCAAGCACCTGGCAGCCACAAGAGAACATTTTCAGGTAGTGTTATTCAGTTGGAAGTTTGAATGACTGGTATTTAAACATTATTTTCACTGCAAGTCGAGTTTAAGGATTATTTTTGGATAACTGTCTTCTCTTAAACTACACATCAGTGTATGCTGACTGTGCTAACATTAGTCTGGCCTGGTCTATACCTACACCTTGTTTATCCCACTTGCATTTCATAATTAATAATCGCCTACTCTATAACGCATATAACTGAAGTTTATTCAAATATGTTGCCAAATTGCCAAAAGATATGTTTACTGCTAAGCCCCAAAAGACAGAGTGGTCATACTGGTTATCTTAGCTCAATCCAAGTGTGCTACTAAGCTGTAGCTAGGTTGCTGCAAAGATACTGTAGTTTTACTGTACTAAAACCTGAGACATGATTTGTTACATGTGGTTTTAGGTACTTCATTTAATCCAAACATAACAGAGGACATTTGAAGGCATTACAAATTGTGTATCTTGCAATCTGTTTATTTGTGCTTTTATATTTTTTTAAACAGTGGTTTTCAAAGCAGTTGCTGTTGAGACTCATGACTAAGTTTTACTGGCAGCACAGGATATTATAATTAACAGATTTACATTGACCCCCTGTAAAAGGGCATGCACCTTGAGAATTATTTTTTCAAACACGCATACTTGAATATACTTGGCATATTTGAATAAATGTTCAGCCCCATAAAGCTGTCACTTGTCTCATCCTCTGTTGTACCAGATGTTAAAGGTGCAATAAATGACAGTGAGCCTCACTGGATGTCAGCAAACAACTATTTGCTATGTAAAGATATAGTGAAGTAATGGCGACCTGAGCAGTGAATGAAGTCACACTCCCTCTGTGTGTGTTGTTATCAAAGCCTCTCTGTTCTTTGTTTTGGTTGCCACACTGGCTATGCATGCATGTTAGTGCATGTGAGTCCCTCCGTGTCCTCCATGTCTGTTTCCAAGATGGCGGCCGTGTCACAAATTTTCTCAAATTATGTTAAACAAACCACAATATGTTTCATTTTTTAGGTTCCTCAAAGTAGCCATTGTTTTCCTTGATGTCAGCTTTGCACACTATTGGCGATATCTTATCCAACCTCATGAGGTCGTCACCTGGAACGGTTTTCAATTAACAGGTGTGCTTTGTCAAAAGATAATTGGTGGAAATTCTGGCCTTCTTAATGTGTTTGAGACCATCAGTTGTGTTGAGTGTGCAAAGCTTTCATCAAAGCAAAATGTGGGTACTTTGAGGAATCTAAAATATGAAACATATTTTGGTTTGTTTAACACTTTTTTGTTCACTACATAATTCCATATGTGCTATTTTATAGTTTTGATGTTTTCAGTGTTGTTCTACAATAAAAATAAAGGAAAACCCTTTAATGAGTAGGTGTATCCAAACTGTTGGCTTTGGTTTCAGAAGTGTGGAAGACATGAAGTCTTGAGTTTTTCGACCTAAATACTATTTATTTACATAATTTTTAAATGATTAACAAAGGATTAAAGGATAATGATGAATGAATAAAACAAAAGCATTATAACTTAATGTAAGGAATGTGCCCTATTTTTTGTATTATTAATTCACTAAATCTGAAAATTATATTTGGTTTTATTGAGCTGAGACTGAAATAACACTGTATTTACATATTTATTTATGGTTCATTTGATAGGGACAGATACAGTGTACATTGGCAAACTGAAAACAGCTATCTGATGCAAGTATCATAGTGTTTATAGTGGATGCTAATTTGCAACACCTGGCCCTAGAAGTGTAGGAAATAAGAGATTAAAACAGTGAGATAAAAAGGAGGTAAAATGAGTATAGAAAGATACAACAAAGCACTCATTTAGTGGTAACATAACTACAAAGAACTAGACATGAGTACAGGTTTGTTGCTGAATTAACCATAATTTGGTAGCTCTCTTAAAAGTGGTGGAGTTTGCAGCAAATTCCAAGTGATCAGGTAGCAAGGTCCAGGACTTTGCTCCTTGAACAGCTGTCTGAGTCAAAGATATTTCACAGAATGAGACTTTACAGTTGCCACTTGAAGCTGCTCTGGTGGATCTGCTGCAGCTCTGTAGTCTCTTGATGTATTCGCAGAAAGGCTGAGGAGCAAGTCTATTTAAACATTTAAACACAAGCTTTACATAATGGAAATCAATACAGTTTGTAAAATTTAAAATCTCATATTTACTTAAAATGAGGCAATGATGGTACCTTATTTGCTTTTCGTCCAAGATTTTCAGGGCCGAATTGTAAAGACACTAAGTATTTGATTACTGACTGGTTGGCCTGGGACCAGGTAGGACAGATGTGAGAATATCATTGAATTTAGAAACAGCAAGTCACAATCATATGTCAAGCAATTTTTTTCATCATCTTAAAACAGCTAATGTTAGCCTTAATTGTTTTACAAATCTTTTTTGCATGGCTTTTACATTTTAACTTAGAATCTAAAATTACCCCTACATACTTCACCTCTGCTACTTGTTCATTCAGCTCAGCTTTAATTCAAACATTCAAGGATTCTGTTGGGTATCTTTTTAATGGAAAAATAGACAGACTTTGTTTTCTTAGTATCAAACAGGAGGCATCAAGCCAAGCAGTTTTTGTTTAGCTTATCTGCAGCGGCATCACAGGTTTTGCCAGATACGTGGATGACTGTAATATCACATCTGAAGACCTATAGCCTACCAGGGCATATTTCTGGCAAGTCATTAATATACAAACTGAAAAGGGTGGGACCCAAAAAAATTCCTTGGTGGATTCCTGTTTCGATTTTGTAAAAAAAAAAAAAAAAAGCTTGATGTTATTAATCACAACACACTGTTCACGACCCTTTAAATATGAGTTAAACCATGACAATGACCATAACATCTAACCACAAATCCCAAAAAATGAATTCAGTTAATTGAAAAATAAAATTAAGCATGCAGACTTTTCAGACTTTTCTTAACTTTGACTGGTGTTGGAGTTGAAGTGTCTTTTTTATTGGAATGATCATATTACACAAGTTCCAAAACATGAAGTGATGGTATGTAAAAAGCCCAAGCTTCAGCCTTCTCTGAACGCTTAGTCTGCAAAGTTGCCTCTACTTCCCCATTTAGCTGACATCAGATTGTTTGCGCATACCCACAAACAGCTGTCCGTTCTGTAGCCTTTGTTGCTAAGGTTGTTCAGCAGGTTGTTTGTGTTGTCCACTTGCATATTTTGGATCGGATTCAGGTTCAAACATGTAAGGATGTATTTGAGAAGTCCTTATTTCAAGTAAAGAACAAGAAAAATAAGCAAAATACAATTACTATTGTTTGTTTATGTAGCCTCCAGAGCTGGCAGAAGTCTGCCAAGATGCAGCTTCCAGGAGCTAACCAATCAAAACAGAATGGGCTCATCAGGAGAGGGGCCTTAAAGAGACAAGGACTCAAACAGCCTGAACTGAACTGACGGGCTGCATAAAGAGTTTTTTGAACTTGAAATCCTGCAAAACTTTTCCAGTAGAGCCCCAGATTAAAAATATAGACCTGGAAATGTGCATATGTCGTCTTAAATGATTTTTCCCCAAAACATGCAAGGCTTAGTAATTTTTTTCACTTTCAACAATCTCTACCAATCAGAAGATTAGGGCCTTTATGTGTCCTGAGAGGCAAAACCCAGGACAAATAAAATCCCACGGACACTCACCACTGCTTACAAAGCTTAACATTGGCATAAGCACACTGAGGTAATGACACAAGTAGACCTTTTTTAAGGGGTCACAAGCCAAACTGTTGGAAGCCACTAGTGTAGACTGCTGCATGTTTGCTTGGATACACATGAAGTTGCCAGATGGACAGTGAGGAGTTTCACCAGGAGACTATAATACATGTAGAGTTTCACAACAAGGACCAAAATTCTTGAGTATGCAACATTTTTCACATCTGTTTCTATTAATGTGTCCAGGCCTCTATATGCCAAAGCAAAAAATACCCCAGGAAAGTGATATGAAAAATTCACAAAAGATCCTCCACAGACATGGCTGCTTAAGTATGAACAAGTAAGAAATAGTATCCATATTATCTCCATAGTAACATAAATTTGAAACAGCATCTGTATGTGCTTTTACTTTCAGTGCAGATATCACCATTTCCTTCAGACACTGTGAAGGCAGATGTCACCCCCCTTAAAGAAAAGAGCGAAAGACTCCTTTACCGAGCCAACATCTATTTAAAACCAGCAGATTGAGAAAGCCAGATGTCAGATGTGTTTTCATATTAGTCACAGCTCACTGGCAAATGGGATAAAGTTGGCTACATCAACAGGACATGCTGGCAAACAGCCAGAGTTGTCCAGGCATATACAGGCGACAGCCCTATCAACTGAATGACAAAGCTAGTTGGGATAAGATAATGTGATGTAATTCATTGACACTGCATTTTGCCACTGAGCCATTCAAAATGCTATCTACATAAAACAGAGTTAACAGATGCTAGAAGGGAATATTAAGTAGACCAGGAAAGAAGCTCTTTGACAGTGTCACATTCATATTGATGTTCGGCTTCTTGTATCAGCCTCAACTTTGCCTTTTTTTTCTTCTTTAAACACATTGCTTTGCTGTATGAAGAATAATGAAAAACAGTATCATACCTGTTTTGAGCAGAAACCTCAAGCGGGTTGTCTTGATTTCTGCCAACACTACATCACATGTATTTTTTGTACTCACCTTCTTTGACTTGAAGAGCTTTGAAGAAATCTGACAGAGTATGTTGAGGGAATTACCCGATGCAGACCTGAGGGGCTACATTCTAAACTGTCTTCAGCTCTCTCTTCATGTTATTTTTGATGTGATCGTGTGCCTGGAGCAACTTGGAGGTGCACTATTGAAAAAAAATATAACTATAGTACAGACATGTCTGGGTTTAATGGCAAGCTTTTTATTTGACCTAAGTATGAAAACAATTTGATTGGTTGAAACTGGTGACTGATGGTTCTTTATTGTTTCTGTGTAAAGGTCATTATGCTGTGAGCCTCTGGACAGGTGTAGCTGCTTACATTTAAAGGTGCAGTGTGTTGAATTTATTGGCATCTAGCAGAATGGGCTTGGCAGAAATGGAATACAATATTCATAAGTATGTTTTGATTAGTGGATAATCTCATGAAAATAAGAATCATTGTGTTTTTGTTACCTTAGAATGAGCCCTTAATATCTAGCTTGTCATGTTATACCGCCATGTTTCTATAGTAGCCCAGAACAGACAAACCAAACACCGTCTCTAGAGAGTGCATTTTGCGTTTTTTGCGAGTTTCGCGGCCGCTGTAGGATCTCCTACATGCTTGGAAGTATACTTGGGGGTATTCAGATTGTTGTAATCTGCAACCTCACTGCTAGATGCCACTAAATCCTACACACTGGTCCTTTAAGACTATGATCAGTCAAAGAGGGTCAAATGTAGTCAAACAGCCAAAGAAGGTTGTCATTCAACTTTCATTCTTTTGTGTAGTCACAGAGCAGTGTTTTGAATTTGAACTAGCCATGAGACAGCCTTATGTTGCCTAGAGAGACCACAAGCTTTTGTCTCAATCCACAGAACAGGATAATAATTATGCTCTATGCTTCAATGGAGCAACACAGCTCCTATATTTCCATGAGTAGCAGAGAACTCTTCAGTAATTACCTACTTCATGAGATGGTTAATCACATCCTGCTGTTATCAAATGATAGTAAAGGGAGTATTTCACCAATTTAGTATAGCATTCTCATAAAGTTGGGCAATTTGTGGGAGACATATTAAAAACAGGATATCCTGATATTTAGTCTCTGGTATAGACCAAGCTCCAAAAACACTGGGTCCTACATTTCCCATAATGCAACTCAGTAGTATCTGTCATTAGTATTTTTGTGTCTATTAAATGACCATTTCTTTCAAACTCCACAATCTTAGTTTGTAACACAGACTTTCTGTGAAAAATGTGTTGTTTACCATGCCCAATCTGATAAAATAACCCTGATGACATCACCGGGGTTATTCTTTCAAACTTTAGAAAGCTCCCTAAGAGCCACATAAAACCTCATAAAACTATTATCATAGGTTGTGTAGTACTACTGGAGGCGAGTAAACTGAACTTCATGTGTAAAATCGAGGGAGTGCCTTTTTAGAGCATTATATGTATCTGAAAATATGTCAGTTACAAGCAGAGCTTGATATGAAGAGGCTAGCTTAAATCCCAACATCCATCTCACTATATATCTTGTTGCATAATAAATTACTTTATAATACATTATAAACTGTAATTGGGCTAAAGAGACCACTGGGACTTTTTTTGTAAACAGCAGTGGAAGAGTGCCACTTGTTCTGTGTGAGGTCCTGTCAGTGGCTGCATGGCGTTGCCCAACCTCCAGGAATAAGGCACATAATGGATCCACAAACACTCACCCTCTCTGGGCTTGTTTACCTGGCTGGTGGCTGTTGATGCACCTCAACTGACACTTTCTATAAAAAAAAAATAAAGAAAACAGAAAGTGCAAGGTGCAGAAGTGCAGTGTGCTGTTACATCCTTGTGTCCTTGATCAGTCTGTTATTCTCTGACAAATGTCCTGAAGAACTTGAATACATGTGCTGTAACATTAATACGAATGGATAAAATTATAAGGTGATGGACCTCTGTGTGAGCCAACAAATGTAAGTGATCTGATGAAAACAAGTGTTGCATAATATAATTATTGAGGTCTGACTGTATGGACTGTCAAGTACAAAAGAAACAGGAAATGTAGGTAGGTGGCCAGTAAATAGGTACAAATTGAAGTGTAAAATACCTTCTGTATTATGTTAACTCTGACAAGGTTTTTTTTTCTTTGTGGGCGTCCAACTCTGACACTGGAAGAAAAAAAGCTTTACGACATGAAAGAACAACATTGGCAACAGTCTTGCTGAAAAAAAGAAACATAAAGTACAAAAGCAGACCGGGTCAAAGGTCTGCATTTCTGCTAGAGGACAAATTTGGCTTAGAGCAGGAAAAAGAGTGAGGTGAGGATGAAGGTCAGCTCTCTGGTTAACAAGGTCACCAGGAGGCAGACCTGACACTGCAGCCAATCCACAACCAGACATGCACTCCACTTTAATAAAAGACGTCAATCTGAAAGGTCAAATCACTGGCTATGAAAATTGTCAAGGTTTCATGAGAGAAAAAAATATTCACATAGCAACAGGCTCATTTTGTACAGACAGGTGGTTTTTAATCATCTCAGTCCAAAATTGCGCTGAATGAGATGGATGTTTTTAAAAAAGACCTTAAGTGGGTCAGACAGGTCAAGCTTATCTGGACAGAGACACTCGAGGAGTTCTCTAAAAGAGAACTTTTCATTTCTACAGTGTAAGTGCTCTCTGAAGACAGCAGGCTTTTTTGGGATGGTCGATTAAACTGTTGTCTAGTGGTGGTACACTTTAAAACCTTCAGAGTACATTTCATAACCCATAGATCAGAGTAAAGTGGTCTTTGCTTCTGGTTTACGCTCTCAACCATCCACGCTTCCACTGCATGCTGACGACAGCAACGTCCTTGAAATGCATCTGTTTCCCATTTTTTAACAAACAAAGAAAAGAGAAAACAGAACTGCTTTAGCTCTGATGCAAGCCATGTAAATGTTTACATAAATATTACAAGAACAGGGTTTTAAAAAGCAAGCGGTATTCATCACAATGCCTGCCTCCTGTTGACCTGCAGCCAATAGATATGTTCAGTTTCAGCTCTGAATGGCACTGAAAATAAAGAAGAGATGAGTCACTACAGTGGAGGAAGGGAGAGAGCTTTTAAGTTTTGTTCACAGCAAAGCAAATAAAAATGCAACAGTTGATGAAGAGAAATATCTGCAATTTTGTTTACTACTAAATACAAGTAAAGATTGTATTAGAGTGTAAAAGAGTGGAGTGATAGTGAATCATATAGATGAAGTCTCTCTTGTCCTTGTGGTAGAAGTGTGAGAAAAAATGTGTGACGCTGAAAGCACACTCATCTGTGATGAGTGTTTGGACTCTACACACACACCTCCAAACACACATATATTCTTAATGATTTATTACCTAGGTATCACCTTATCTCCATATCCATGACATAGCCTGCCGTAAATAACCTTGTGTCCCCTCATTAGTAGGACAGCCATGTCTCCTTTAGCCTTGTTGGCACATACCCACACACAAACATGCACCATCCCCCCTGAGACCAGGCCAGCCATCACCGTCATAAATCCATGGAGCGCACAGTCTGGCAGCAAGGGCTGGGCAGCTAATTATCCATACAAGTAGTGCTGGGCATGGAGGTGACCCAGACAGATAGGCAGGGAAACCCAGAGATACACAGAGAGATACAGGCTGACGGCAAAGTATTGTGGGTCTTCCACCTGAGGGGTGGTCTCTCTACTCTCAACACATCACTGTGAATTCATTAATTATTTGGCTTTACCCACTTGTTGCTAATTAGAGACATCAAAGGTCACAACTTAGCTTACACTGAATGGAAGGCAGGGGAACAGTCTGGACAGGTTTTTATTCTATGACAGGAGAAAAAAAAAAAAGGCCACTATAATAAGCCTCCCATTTGCTGACCATTGTATTTTGTTACCTTCCAATCTCCTGATGTTGCCACTCTCAAAGTCTCTTTAACAACTACTTGTGTTTGAGCGAACAAGCTCAGACATGGCAAGACTGATTGCCTCTAGCACAGTTGAAGATTCATACCAGTGTGTTTGCTAGTTTTAGCTCCTTAAAGCTGCTAAAATAAATGTTTTTCCATTACCAATGGATTGAAGGGCTATTTATAATGTGAAAGGGATCGCTCATTGTAAATGAGCCACATATAATTATCACTCAACTCTAGCAATGCCTCTCAGATCTACAGTGTGTTTTTAGAATCTTATGATTTGGGTTTTAAGGTCTGCAGCTTGCCGTTGACGTTGGTTTTGGATGTAGCAGGCAGTATTTTCAGCGAAAAAGCTCCAAAACCCACTGTAGCTGTCCAGCAACAAATGGCAGACAAAGTTAGCAGCTTGCTGGTGAACATAATGTTAGAGCATGTAGCAGCTAAAGAGTCGTGTCAGGTTATAGAGAGCAAAACAAAGCTAAAAGAACGTAATTTGACTTACGTTCATCAGAAACAACAACACAACAAATTATTGCTAGCGTTGTTCTGTGTCTGCTGGATGTGTAAGTAGGCAACTGTTTGCTAACCATATCTTTATCTTTATAAGGTAAGACTTGATATGTCAATGTCTTAACAGCTACTTGCACTGCTCCCAAAGTGGCCAGAAAATCAATTAATAGAGGTTTATGCTGATGATTTTCAAATGCCTGTCATATTTTAGATTTGTGGTTTCCTACTGTTACAGGCAGTCATTGGTGTTCTTTCATTTTTTTTTAATGGTATGTAAATAAATTAGCTCTTAAAACTTGCTTGAGTTGTGTAATCCATCACAGTGAACATCAAGTCTGTATTAATTTTTTTCCAGATATATGATTAGTGGAAGGTAATGCAGATTGATTTGAAATGCCTGCACCGCATAATGATAGTGTAACTGTGATAGAAATGAAGGCAGACTTGTTGGTCACTGTGATGGATTGCACCTCTACTGTATTCATAGTTTTTTATACTGTACAGAAATTATGTTGGTATGTTTTTTTTAGGGTTGTGCAGAGAGATCCGTGTGCCAAATAGCGCCTGTTTAAAGGACTTTTATTTTCTGTTGTGATGTTTCGAGCACAAGGCTCTTCCTCAGACATCTGATATATACAGTCACAATCTTAAATAATCCATACTACAAACACACATGACATAACATACCTGTTGCAGATTGCAATCAATAAAATTGTAGCAAACCTTACAATTCATATTTTACATATACACAGATTTTTGTAATATACGCAGATTTTTATAAATAAGCTACATATATACAAAAAGGTACATAAGATTAATCTATTTATGAACTCCAAAAAGACGACACAAGATACAGAGAGGCAATATTATTAATGTTGAAGTCTTCATTAAGGCCTTTTGGGGCCCAGTGTATGTATATAGAACATGAAATAACACCTTTGATGTTGTATTTTCTTCCTATGTGAGGGTGGTTGAACGAGTCAGTTTTTTGTGTGAAATGGCATTGTTGGCAATGACCACATGGGTAATTTCCAGAGGGGACCAAGCCAAGGAAATGTGAGGGTGATGGGATTAAATGTCCATTGTTACCAAAAGCTGCATTTCCTCAACTTGTTGTATTGACTTAATGACTTTAATGAAATTGATAGAATCCTTGGTATATGGTGGTAGTGCTGTAGTGCTGTGTTGCAGAAAATAGTGCACAGAAAATGAGATTTTTTTCTGTTAGTGATCCAATAGCAGCAAAAATAGGTCTTCCTGGGGGCATATCTGTAAATGTTTTGTTAATTTTAGGTAAAGTATGGAGGACCGGAGTAATGGGGAACTCATATAACTCATATATGCATGTTCAGGTTTTCTGTAGAATATAGTGTTGGTAAGTTGTCTCTTCACCTTCCAATCATATGCATCCCAATCTAGTGTGACAATTGCGCCCCTTTATCCGCACTCTGAATGACCAATGATTTATCTTCATTCAAAGCTTTAAGTTTGTCACATTGCTCTTTTGTCAGATTATTAACCACTTTATATTCCCTCCTTTTGTTAAAGATAGTAGAGATGTCCCTTTCCACCAATCAACAATATGTATCTGGGTTGAGTTTCATTGTCTCTGAGGGGATGATGAGTGTTCACAGCCTCCTGGGGGGTAGTGGACTAGGAGAGAGGTTTTTTAGGGCCCAAAGTCGATTTTCTGAACGGATGAAGAAATTTAAACAACACAAAACATTATTTTCACCCATCAAATAATGAGGGAGGAAAAGTTGGAAAGAGGAAAGTTGAACTTGAACCTGAATCTCTCTGTGTACGTTAAGACAAAGATTCATAAATGTTGACTTACTTGATTACCCAGACTTCAGCAAATCAGGAAGAAGCCTGAGATCCAGTTCCCAACCACATAAAAAATACAAGAAATAATTTACTTGGAGAAACAACCTCACAAGTGCCTTCACAATGAAAAAATGTTTATAATAATGAACAAATGCCTCATAACAAAATAAAGCCTGCAGGCATTATGCTATCATTAGGCAAGCAAAAACTCTTGCATGAATAGCACTAAGATCTGCTCTAATGGAGGTAACTCAGTTGCTCGAAATCACCCTCAATCAGAAATGCAATAGACAGCAAAGAAGTCTCAAAAGGGCCTGAACAGACCAGAGTTTCTGGTTGTCAATATCTGCTAAAATGGGGTCTGCAGTAAGTTGAGGAAGGATAGGAATGACATGGGTGTGCAATTTCCCACCTCTCTTAAGCCCCAGAGAAAGGGCATCATCACACCCTGATTGGCTGAAACGGGAATGCACCCAGCTGCTCTCAATTACTATTTGGGAGCCAGTCCCTGCACCCGGCGCAACAGGGGATCTGAATAACCCTCCAATCAACTCAGAGGGATTTCGACATTCAGCTACAACGAATTTGGAAAAGGGAAATGACAGCAAGTCCAAAGAATGGGGGACTGCTACACAATTCCTTTCAGAGTTGGCACTATATATGGCAGTCTCCCACCTGGTGTGGTCACGCCCCAGTGGGTCGACTCATTAGGGGGGTTCGAGAGCAGAACTCGCCAGCCTCAGCCTGGCTGCTGATAGAGTCATACTACTGCTGCTCCGGGTATGTTTTGGGGGAGGCGCTGACAGACAGACAAAGGCAACCTGCTGTGCTGTGAGGTGCCGTAGAATAGCGAGGTGCATGAATATGTGTGTGTGTTAGTGTTTATGTGTGTGTGTGTGTGTGTTGCTGACTTGATGAGCAGACTGTGAGTGGGCTGTGTGAAGTCCCAGCAAGCCTCAGCACAGAGGGGGCGAGAAAGAGACGGAGGGGAAACAGGGATGACAGCCAAGAAAAGACGGAGGCCAAAATCAGCTGAATGACATAAAAGACATCTAGCGCGACACCTCACTGATACATTTGTCACATGCCATGACTTGATATTTTGGTAATTGAGAGAATGCAAATTTATGTTAACACATTTTTTCAAGCATATATGACACATAGGGTTTGATTTACCATGAAAGGTGCAAATCATTACCAAGCACAAAAAGCATAGCACAGACAGCTGTCTCCAGTTCTGCATCTATTTACCAAAATCTGTCATATATATCTGCTGTCAGGGCTTAGCTTGAGCTTGGCATGAACGAAAGGGAAAAAAGGTACACATTAAAAAGGTACTTAGATATCATGCCAAGTTTTACAGCTAGATGAAAGCTAGTCCTCTTCTTTATGTGTCTGTTTTGGAATATTTTGTGTTATTTGCTCCTTGCAATAAGTCAGTTTAAATAGGTGTAACTGTAAAAACAAGCCAGTATCTAGAATTACGATCATTGAATGATTCCGCAGCTCGCAATTTATATGCCTTGGTAACATTCAGTGCCAATGCAGTGCGCCCTTTATTTAGTGGTGGAATCTAAGGGATGTTGGATGACGGATGGGTGTGAAACCTGTCTTTGACATGGGGGACGAGGGTTTGCGACCTGTCTCAGATGTGCAATTAATGTTTCTTTTAACCGTAAACCACAGTCCTTCCCAAATCGTAACCAAGTGTTTTATTTGCCTATTCTTAATCATAACTTAAAGATCCCCTCCAGACAGGTTTTTAGACACATGAAAATACTCTGCTTTGAATAATTAGTAGTAGTGTCTGATATGGTCCTTAAAAATCCTTAAAATGACATCTCCTCCTTCTCACTCATCGAAAAAATGGACACAAGATGTCTCCTTCTTCACTGTAAAGTCTATTGTCAGTGTGTGCTGGAGGTTTCAAATTGCATGCTGGGTCACAGTTGGCTCTACACTAGCTGTGATGTCACAAATCATGCTTGTAGGTACACGTGTTCTTTCCCTTTTCAGCAGATGAATGTGAAAACAGCCTTTTAGTCTCGAACTGCACATACATCATTTTGTACAGAGAAAAATCAAACACCCAACTGAAGTAACAATAAGTTAAACACAGTTTTAAGTGGATGGCAAATAATAATAAACCATAGTTTATTTGTCATAACAACGATATTTACCTATCCTCAACCATACCATAGCTGCAAATACCGTGGGAAGAAAGATTTTTTTTTTTTTTTTTTTTTTTAAATGTTGGCATTCAGCATTTTGAAAAATGTTATTACTTACTGTCTAAAAAACAATCTAATACATTATAATGGGACTATAGATGTCCATTACATTCTCTTGATGTTCATGTCTTTTGGCCACCACAAATTAAATCAGAATTAAATTAAATAAAAATGTAATGAAATAAAATGAATCATTACATGAAACTAAATTGAATAAAAGTAAGTCATTCAGATACATTAAATTAAATAATTGAATTAATTATATTATGTGATTCTGTTTTACAGTTGACTAAAACTGATTTTCATCATTTCATGAGGTGATGTCTACATATGGCACCAATTTCAATACATTAAATACAATTAAATAAAATGGAGGGAGGGAAGGACAGATGGATGGCTTGATTTCACTATCCTTATACATTCTATAAACTGTGTCACACATTTTAATAACATAGCATAATAACATAACATGTAACAACGTAAAACATTGACATGTCAAATAGATTGTATTTAGCATTCAAAACCATTTGCATGTTAATATTTTGCATGTTAACATACAGCACCAATTTCACATGTGCTGGATCACATAATCCAGCACTGTCATAGATTTCGATTGTCTTCAGTCATTCTTCAATACAGTGAGATGTTGTCAGAGCCTTGTTTGTTTCCTTTCTCTTGTTTATTTGACATTCTGTATTGCTCTGTCTGATCGCCCACTTTGACCTTCCTCAAGCTCATCTCCGTTTCCTTAGTTATTGCTTTGTTCCCTCATATATCCCACTACACAGTATGACAGTCTCAGATCATCGTATCATATCAAAACATGTGAAATACAAATAAACCCAGAGCAAGTTCTTTGAACTCATGAAGCCATATATCCTCTATCACACATCCCCCCAAATTCCCCTCCCCCTCCATTTATGTCGGCACTGGTTCCCGGTGCAATCAGGCCTGTGTTCACACAGCGGCTGGCTGCATTCTGACAACCCAATCAAGAACGGGATTATAGCCTGTAAGCAGTAAACCTACAATCAGGGCCTGTGTAACACAAGGCAGCTACAGTACATTCCCCCCTCCCCAACTACCATAAGACCAGTGAATCCATTTTTCAACAGATTGTTTTGTGTTCTAGTGCAGGATTGGACTTCAAAAAGTCTGAAAAGCAAGTGTTTTAGCTACAGATGCTGAACAAATAACTGCCATCTTTCTAGAAATTAAGTCTGAAAATGAGCAGGTGGCTCAGTTAGGTACAAGCAATTCCTTATGTGTGCAGTGAGATTAAATTGTCACTGACAACAGTTCCAGGAAGCTTTGTATCAAATTGTCTCAGCTAAAAAATGGCTGAGACTTAAGGCCTTTAAACCTTGGGGGCATTTTTTTCGTGCAATTAATTTGCACATCAATATATTTTATCAAACTGTTGTTTTTGTCATGTGTACTTTCACAGAATTCGAATATTATGCGGCAAAAAAGCAACGTCTTTTTTTCGTAACAAGGTTGATTTTTCTGAGCTTTCGCACAGCAAATAAAGGCATCAACCAATCACGATGTGTAATCTGCACAGACAGCTGTTTATCATGAAGGCCCACATGAGATGTTGATGCGAGACGCAAATATCCCGCTGTGCGTGTTTTGAACATGTTTACTGTATCTACATTGATTGACAGTCTGTCTGTGAGCTCACCTGTTTCACTGCAGGCAGACAGGTAGGCTCACTTGCTACGGCGGGTGGGAAAATAAAGCCAATGAATCAATATATTGATTCACATATATGATGACATCATCATATGCATCATCATCATGTATTTATAAATACAAACACTGTCGGATGCCGGATGCTGTCATCATCATCCAGTGATGATCATCTTGTCCTCCTCCTCCTCACTTGACGAAAGTAGAGGAGAGCGTTATATCCAACCTGTGTTCAGAGTCTTTGTCCACAGAAACAGCTCCAAACTGCCTTCACCAGGCTGACAGACAGCAGAATGAACTGTCACAAAATCTTTTGCAAATTCGTGTCACTGCCGGTATGAATAGTTTTGATGCGAGTTGAGTTATTTGCATTTTCGTTTCATTTATTCATCACATCCCTAGTGTGTAAAGGCCTTTAAGCCCCGGTGTGTAAAGGCCTTTAGAATGTAAGTCCACTGAAGCCAAACCTGAAACAAAAGCTGTCTTTGAGGGTTATTTTTGTTCTGCAGAGCCAAGCAGTAGACTGCAGGGGCTTATTCCTAGCTTACAATATATGTTGCAGTGGATGGATGGAAAATGGAGGTTCGACTTCTGCCACCCCAGCAGTCATCTGACAAATCCATTTCAGTAACTCTGCACTGTATACTGTGGATGGATCTGCCAGCCGCCAACCTCCCACCTCCAACACCAATCAGAGAGGAGAACCAGGCTCATTATTCAGGACAATTAGCCAATGGGCTCAGTGTCCCCTGTCATTACTCATGGCTCATTTGGTCGCAGTCAGATGATGGTGCCATGTCCATTCAGGCTGCATGTCACTCAGGGTAGCTGACACAGAAAGGCAAGAAAGAGGCGGCCAGTTCAAGATCAGCTCAGTCAGGAATGTGTTAATGTGCACATGCATGTATTAAACTGTATCTTCTTCATAAAAGACACAATAACAAAACAGATGGTTGTTGTAAATGGTGAAATGAAACTGAGAGGTAGAGACACATTGACCATTCAGGTAGAGATAACAAGGCAAAATAAGAAAACAGCAAGAATCATCAGGCTTGTGTGGAGGAAATATTTCACAGCTTTTATCAAACATGACGGTACGTTGCACTAAACACACACACACACTCAAATACACACACACACATACACAAGCAGATAGACGAAACTGTACGCATGACTAATCCAGTCAACACTCTCCTCCACCAGTCTGGCGTGAGGGTATCGTCCAGTAACCCACAAATTTGTGTGTGAGTGTGTGTAAATGGCAGTAGCCTCCAGTTTGGCCTCTTTCAGTCCATGGTGGTTTATGTGTATAACTTTGTACATCCATTTTTGAGGGTGTGATGTGGGCAAATAGGAAGTGTGATTTTATTCCCATATGGGCTGCTGCCGGTGTTGGCGTCAGAAATTAATCATTAACCACATAAAAAAAAAAAAAAAACACAACTAGAATTGTTGACTAAAGTTTTGAAGCTTTTATTTATCTATCTATTATTTTTAATAAATGAAAATCTAACAATATAATCAATCATCAGTGCATTATTGTATTACTATGAAAGATAGTTTTGTGTGAATTTTGAAAAACATAAGCCTAACTCTAATTCAAGGTCAAGTTTCAGATATCAACAATTGCAATTTTGATTAGTAATGTCAGAGTTATAGTTATAATAGTTTTAGAAATCCTTCATTGTGAGGAATTAAAGACATCGCTCATTGAAATAACAACTAAAATGGAGATTTGAGTTTTATTGTTATATTGATGCAGATATGTTGGATTTAAACTAAACTGAGGATTATTTGAAGGCTGTTGGCAGAAATGCTTTAAGAATGTAATAATATTTTCATGTTTTGACTATTCATAACCTTTAGATATGTGCAGTATAAATCTGGTAAAGCTATTGAATGATAAAATAGCTGAATGATATCTGCAATGTCATATCTTACAAGAAACTTTGATTAGTAAAAATGAATTTGTATCATTTTTATGTTTATCTTACAACTTACAGTCAGGTTACAATTTCGGATATCTTGAATCATCTGTCTGACAGGTCAGAGCGTAATTATTATTCATCAAAATGCATTTGTAGGTATCTAAAGTAGAATTATGAAAAGTCGAGGGAAAATGAATCATTCTTCCTATCAAAGTATTCACATAATAACCCACCTTATAATTTTACAACCTTACAACTTCACCTGCCAGTTGAGCAGATGAATGAACTGAGGAAAATCTTTGCTTGTGTCAAAAAAACCTTTTTGTTAAAAGTTTCTTTATTGACCTCAAACCATCAAACTGAATTTTCCAATGCTGATTTAGAAACATGAAAAATCACCATCTTCAATAACACTTAAATTTAACATCAAATCATCTGCAAATAAATGTTTCACTGTTTAAACCACTTCATCTGTCTGTCCAAGCTTATGAGCCAAATAGTGATAAGGGGAAACCTTTCATACATATCATTTGAATGTCTAATAACACCTGAAAAGGAAGTACAATTAGACATTGATATTCTTTCTCTGCAGTCAAGCTACAGTCTAATTTTTGTTTCTTGGTAAACATGATATTAAGTTCTGTTTTATTTTTAACTTGAATAACACCAGCTTGATTTCACTGAATATCACTGGGCTATCAAATTATTTCAGATATGTATAATAATTCATAAGGTTAAAATGTTGATATAGAGATACTGTTGCATTTGAGCCAACGCTTAAGTGTCACATCAATAACAGCTTGATGCATTGTTTCTGAGAGAACTTGATTCTTTATGGTATCATTAATAATAATAATAATGTTTATAACGAGCGCTTGGTACAGATTTCTTTAAGGCCCTTGTGTCAGAGAGGTATTGCATAACACCTTTGGTGGGAGGAGAAAGCAGGACCTTCTCTGTAGGATTTATAAGCAGGTGAATATATTAAATGACTCCGGTTTTCATTAGGCATGTTGCACCAAATTGTTTATCGACCCATATCTCAGCGTGGACACCGCCTGATTAATGATGTTATTAAGGAGGGAGGAGCAGTGGGGGGAAAAAGATGACAGCCCGTTCGATGACTGCTCAAAAAGAGACCATTGACCATTACTGTGTGTGGGTGCGTTTGTTTTGAACAAGTCCATTCTGCCAGGTGTGTCAGTACACAAAATTAACATTTTAATGTGCACCTGATCACGCATTTGTGCTCACTGGTGCATTCATGCACACAGTATGTCTATTGATGTCTATTAATGCATGAGCTGTGTGTAAGTGGGTATGAGAGAGTGAACATACACGCATGTACAGTGTGTATTGACAAACTCGTAAAAACACCAGACTGAAGTAGCCCCACAGTGAAGTGCTTTGGTGGTTTGCCACTGCTGTGGGGTAATTTCTCAGCTAAACGCATATTCTAGTCAATTACTGCAGCAAATACTTATTTTGAAAAATCATCTCCATTCTATAGTGCAGCTCTTGCCAAATTGAGGTGCTTTTATTCAGGATGACAATGGCCCTTTCAGCCTGGTTAAGTGTTCAGCCGGTGTTTTGAACAGCATGCTAATAATGTTAACCACATGCCAAGGTTTTCAAAATGACACGATATGATCCAAATTTCAGCTTTTATGCTCTATTCCGAAATGATGCCTGAAGAGGCATTTTCCACTGCCGCCGTAATGACAGGGAAGGCTAGATGATGTCTCAGAATCATATGTTAGGAGTGATCAGTAGACCAAAACCATCGCAGAAAGCACTCTACTTCTTTGCAGAGCCGCCAGCATCACAGAGGAAAGTTTTTATGTTGTTTTCCTCCTAGTGCCCTGTGCTATCTCCATCTGCTCCCTTTGCTTGCTTCTTAAAGCTTTCTGTCAGCCATCAGTCCCACTGGATGGAGTTCCGACCACTGGCTGTGAGCCCAGCCAGACAGAGATACTGTAGGTCTAGGTGACCTTTGAGCTGTGGCAGGCTGCAAGTCATCTGACACCTGTCTCTTTCACATCTGCTCCAGGACGCATGGGCCGCTGATTCTGAGCATGTGCGTGCTTCATGGGCTCACGTGGCGTGTGTGTGTAAGTGAGACAGAGTGAGAATGAAAGAGAGAGAAGTGGCTGTGCCTCACTACACCTACGACGGATCAGTTGGCGGTAGGAGAAAAATGAACTAATCAGCCTCTCCAGTGGTGGAATCTCACCCAATTTATTTTCAAGCTAACAGGCGTTGGTTAATGAGCTGAAGCAAAGCATCCTCTCTCTTCCTTCTCTCTCCCCTCTCCTCCTGTCCTCTGCTGTTCCACTGGTGATGTGCGGACCAAACCAATTACTTCTGAGCGCATCCATTCATGTGCACACATTCATTTGTGTGTCCGAGAACACACGTTCACAGTCCAGCTCAAAATGAAAGGAATACGCACACTTGCATATAAATAGACATGCTGTAGTTTCATACACATACACACACACACACACACACACACACACACAGGCAATCAGACAAAACATCTCCATGCACTTTCTCTGAGCTCTGTTTGGTCTGACAATTACTAAAAGTTTGTGAGAGGGTAAAAGGCCTGGTATTAAAGAAAATTGCTAGACCCAGACAGTCATTACCAAAAGATTTCAACAGACATAATATTTATGGAAGCTAAACTGAAATAACACCCTTTTGACTTTTTGTTAAGGCCATGGATGCGGCAAAGACAGCTCTCTCTCTCATAGCTGTGGTGAAAAATACATAATTCCTCATTTCATAAATGCAAACCCACTATGCAAGCTGCAAAAGAATTTTTATCCAGATCTTTTGAATTTTTTAAGGATAGCTGTCTAGTTGAAATGTTATTTTCTCCATACTGTAGTTCCAGCAAGTTCCCATACATAGGCATGTAGGAATGCAGTAAAAGAAAATGCTATTGTATCACACATCCCTCTTAATATTGTCAGCTTGACAGGTTTCGTTGTTGTTTGTTGATTGTAAAAAGTGTTGTCTCTGCAACTACACCACGTTATGCTCCTCACTCTATAGTATGTTGTATCTATAGAATAGACTGTATGGTCTGCAGCATAGACTTAATAGGAAAAGACCAAGTTTAAACACTTAAACACAAATAAGGCTGTTTCTGGTAATCCACCCACAGCAGTCAAAGCACATATTGCATTTGCCAAAAATGGTGCAATGCTGCTATTGCTCTCTCCATCATTTAAAGCATTGTGAAGCTGGCATAATATTGTATATTCACCATTTTTCAGTCCTTTAACAAGGAAAAAAAACATGAATACACTGTATTTGACATACTGTCTTTACTGTAACAATTTACAACAATGGGTTAAACATTCTGTAGGGAAACAAAATAGGGTCAAAAGTATTGTAGCTGTATATCACCATATCTGAATGTGTGAAAACATTTTGTATGAATACATTCAAACCTGTGAATGTGAAAAAATGTTTTGATCAAATCACTTCAATGTTTGAATGTGTAAAATATATCTGAACAAATAGATTTAGTTTTTGAATCTGTAAGGAAATATGTAGCTGTGCATGACATTTTGTGAACAAATGTATTAGATTTGCACAAATAATTTCTAACGTGTGAGTGCATAAAGATTTGCACAAAGCAGTTACAGTTACACATGAGATTTGCAGTTACACATATATCTGTTTGTGGGTGAAAAAAGTTCACATTGACCTAAACTGTATGTGTGATTCCCAAGTTTACAGCCACAAATCAAATGTACAAATTAAACCTACGAGTACCATGGATGTATAAAAAGAACTGGATACAGCATCGGAGGTGGGGCCCCGTTCATTCCTATGAAAGTTGCTCAGTGGAACATGAAGTCAAAAAAGTTCAACAACTTCCGCATTGCTTCCGCATCTTTGCGGCCCATAGAGCAAGCGCAGTAGTGATTTTGCCAGCCGAGTTGGCTACTTCCAGTTTAGCCCTCCGGCTAACTTGAATGGGGATGAAACGATCCAATCATGCGGCTCTTCTAGGCTTTTGAAATGTGATCCGACCAAGTGGATCAAATTCTGATAGTGAGACAAGTCATTTCACAGGGGTTGTAACACTCAAAAAAAATGTATCCGCTGATTTACAAACATCTCTTTCACAATGTAAGTCGAAAAAGTCTTTTTGGGCCAGTGTGCATCACGTGACGTTGTAATTACACGGTTTGGCCGCTATGTCAAATTTGCTTCAAAGCCTGGCGCTCTTCCTGTATCCAGTTGTCTTTATACATTCATGATGAAGTATTCTGTCGCTTTTTTGATGCTTCCTCCTGAATAGCCAATTGGGATGCTCAGATTAACATATCATTTAACTATCCAATCAGGAATATCATTTCACTATCTAATCATGGAGCCAGGGGGGCGAGCCTTCTTTGCTGTGAGTCTGTGGCTGCAACCAAACTTTACCTTACAGGCATGACCTAACGTTACACCTTCAGCTTCCATGAGTTCAGCCGGAGTTCCCAGACCACAAGTACGTCTGCTTCTCTCTGTATTTTTTCACATAGAACTGAGCTGGGTTAAAGTTTTAACCAGCTTAATAACGGTATGTTGGTTTGGCAGAGATCTGCTGGAACAAGCGTTAACATTAGCTAATTTATGTTAGCTGGCTAACCTATGGTGATGTGATGTCTTTTTTACCCCTTGGACTTACAGACCAATGTTACTGCAGCAGGATCAAATCACTGGTATCATCAATGAAGTATTCAGTTTGTTGCTAACATTATTACAATGGATGTGCACAAGTCTCATCTGTATTTTACTGTTAAGGGTTGGCTAGCATTAGCGTCTAGCCTGTCTCTGTAAACAAAAGTGTATGTGAGTTATAGGATTAGGCGGTATCAAGGTATTACAGTATACCAGGCCATTTAGAAATCCCAAAAGTATGATTTTCAGTATCATCAAAAATACAGACGTTCCTCTTTCTATTAAACTAATATGGAGATGCTGTATTGAGGTGATGTATTGTAGTGCACAGCACGTGCCACCAGAGGTTGGTCCCTGCTGGCGGAGCAGGCAGCTGAGCTGATAAAGATGGTGACTGAGTGGTGGGGATAATCTTATGGGACTAGTAAAAAAATACTCCCCAACAGGGGCCTCTGCCCCTGGGAGTATTTTAGGTTTAGCCTCGATGATAAAAGTGAATGTTAAGGTTGCTGGGCAAAACTCGGAGAAGTGCTGTGACAGTATAACTTAACATGCAATGAATACATGAGCTCTATGATATTGGCTGATGGACAAAACCTTCAGCATTTTATACCTACTGTGGTGGGATACTTTAAATTCGCTTTTAGCTGTATGTATTTAGGACCTGAAACCTTCAGCGAACTGATCACTAAAGCTTTCTGTGTGTTGTATTCGGAGTGAACCACAAGCAGCCAACATGTGTTTGTCTGCTGATCAACTCATGGAGGACGTCCAGCTGAACAGATTCCTTGATCTATGGCAGTGAGTGACACCAGTATCTTTAATAGCAGGAAATAATGTTGTTCTGACACAGAAGACATCAAAAAAGCTACAGTCACAATATGTAGTCAGTTAGATTGATGGATCACTGCTAAAAAAAAAAAACTTCTGGTGACAAGAACTTACTTACTTAGAAACTCAGAGGTCTTACGCGGGAAGGTAGTCAGTGAAGGCAGCAGAATCCATTCAGGGAAAAAGCACAAAAACCAAAGTCCATTAATCCAGGCAGAGACAAAAACCAGGCAAGCAAATATGAAGAGAGAACGGCTGGAGAGCATGTACACACAAGGGCAACTATGACAATCTGGCAGAGGGTAAGTGGAAACATAGGGGTATAAATAGGGCAAGACTAATTACAAACAAGGCACAGGTGTGTAGGGAAAACTGGCGGGAAACCGGAAGTAACTCTTAGCAAAATACACAAGAACCGTGACTACAAAATAAAACAGGAAGTGGACTCTAAGGTATTAAACAGTTTTTCGCTATTTGCATCATCAAACTTGGCTGCCACCCTAAGAAGATGTTTTGAGGTGTCTTCAGAGTGACCAGCTTACTGTACCAGGTCACTCTGACCAGAAGTGACTACAATGTTGTTGGTTAGTTGCCAAAAATATTTCCAGTCTGCTAAGATTACTATAGCTGATCTGACATCAGCCTTCTTGATAGATATTACTATACAGACAACATTCAATTTTCTGAATGTTGGATTAATAAAAAAAGTGAACCCTACTGGCTGATGTTTGATGATGTTTTGTCATTGGTTGAGATCTTTTGCATGAACTGTAACTGACATTTTCTGTGTTTCTGCCAATAACAAACACATTTCATTTAAACAGATGGACATTTGGTCCAGTCTAAGCTAATTTATTTTCAAAGCTCAAATCTCTTGAGTAAAGTAAGATGTGTTGAAATGCTGATCTATATAATTTAAAATAAAAAGATTGCTTATGAGTGTGCAGTCCTTCTCTCCTTTGTTTACAACTAAGAACACACTCCAAACATGCAAAGCCACTTTTGCCTGCCCCTTGTTTGACCATGCAGATATATAAATTATGACAATTTAACAAAGAAGTGATTTCAGATATTAAATTCTAAATGTAGCCTGGTCATAAATTAATGGACCGGACACAGAGCAAACTTCTTTTTGTGGGTCCTTTAATTCCCCGACTGCACTCAATAAAGAACAGCATTAATTTTGTAATTTTGAGGGTTTAAGATAATCACAGTGATAACAAAAGAATTATTTTTCCCTTGTTTTGTACTTACTCAACATCAGTGAAACCAATAATAAACAACCTATGAACAACCTTTGCTAAAACACCTTCAGCTTGACTTTTAGTTCCTACCTGTCTACTATAGTGCTAATAAATAATGGTGCAGATAGGCCACCCAGAGTATCACAGTACATTAACACTTACGGTAGATAGACTCCAACTCAAGATTTCCTAATGAACTTTAGACATTAAGTATCTATCTATCTAAACTGATGCTGTAACGTTAGGCCATGTCCATCGATGCATAGAGAACTGGATGCAGCATTGGAGGTGGGGCTCCGTTCATTCCTATGAAAGTTGCTCAGTGGGGCATGACGCAAACTTCCCACTGTAAAGAAATTACCATGGATGTATAATAAGAGCTGGATAGGGCTCCACTGCTCAGTGTTGCAGCCATTTTTTCCCAGTTGTCATTTGTGGTATTGCAGTGAAAAAAATCGCCCTACTGCCCAAAAAGCCTTTTCTCTATAGACCACCATTATAAAAGAGACATCTGTAAAACTGTTGACAGGACATCTTGAACTGCAAACAAGGTCAATTATGACTCTTTCTATTATCAATATTTGATCCATGGAGGTTTTATATTTGTAATACTTTCCTCGAGCCGAGAAAAGCGATTTAAAAATCTGTGACATCATCACAATGTAAAGTCTTTGGGTTGAGCAGGATCTCATGGGCAGGGCCAGCGGGAGAAAAAACTGCTGTGCATATTCAGTGGGTCACACAATGCCGAGTAAACCCGGAAGCTAGAAACTTTTTTTGCCATATGCTCCAGCCGAGCAATTCTTGGGTGCCATTTTCAATACAGTATCCAGCTCTTATAATACGTCTATGGAAATTACCCAGATGAAAACATACTGCACATGATATATGGACCACAGAAGCCCATGGAGCATATGTAGAAAAAAGAATTTCATCCTGTTCCTCCAGTAATTAATAGTTACTATAAATTAATAGTTAATAAGATTTACTTGTTAGTGTTATCCACAGAATATCCAAAATTAAGTTAATTTTACTGTCATCACATATTCTGTATATTTCCAACAGCATTCTGGAAAATGTAGCAGTTCATTCACTGAAGAAGAGGAAAGCAGAGTAACACAGCAAAAAGGTGAAATCTATCACCATAAACTGTCTCCTAGAATGCACTGAACCTTAAAAACTGTATATAAGAATATATTAGTGCAAGACTAATTTTCCTTCCTTATGATATTAAAATCGTTTTTACTCAGTGCATCCATTTCAAGCTCAGCAGCTTTAAAATGCCATACATACTACACATAACTCACCTGAACCTGTTCCTGTGCGATCAATATCTATACTACTTAAGGGCTCAGTCCACCTACAGTATAAGGTGCCAATACTATTGAACATATTGGCGAAAAGGCATGCTCCGAAAATCATATAACTAAACGGTGAACGGCTCAGGTGACCTTTGGAGAAAATGCCAGCGGAGCCTTCCAGCAAAATCCCGCATTCCTGAAACAGCAGTCCTGACATTATGAAGGGGATTTGCAAAATCTGCGGCAGTGAAAGGTGGCCCAATCTAGTTTCCAATGAGGGCAGCTGGCTAACCAAAAGCCATGGAGGAGTTAAACCCCTGCTGCCATGCTCCACTCTCCCAAAGAGAGAGGCCACTAACTGGGAGAAGGAGCCAAAGACAGATAAAAGGAAATAGACTAGGTGATAAGAAAGGGTATTATATTATCTCACATATGACCATAAAACATTAGGTTTCTCTCAAATGTATGTACTGTATTTCCTATATAACACAGCAAGTATGAAAGAACTTGGGAAAAATCCTTCAAATTAACGTCCATTCATGCTGTCACACACACATATATACACACACACACATATATATATATATATATATATATATATATATATGTGTGTGTGTGTGTGTGTGTGTGTGCTAGTTTGATTAAATGTGACAGTGTTTTACTGAATGAAAGAAAAAGTTGTCAAAATTTGCATCTGTGACAAGTGTTCATGAGAAAATAATCTCATGACCAAAAGCATATGAAGCAAGCATATGCAGCAGAATTTGTGAGCGCAAAAGAAATTGATGTGTCAACTCTGATAAATCATTTCATGATTTCAAAGCCCCTAGAGGAGTGCTTAAAATGAGGTTACATGGACAGTTTATGCTATTTTTAAATCTGTAGGACGAGTTCCATGTACCCTTGAAATGCTACATGGTCAGGTAAAAATAAGCAGTAGCAACGGTTTTTATCTTATATTCCTTTGGTATCCTTTATCTCTCTGGCACCAAAACCAAAACATGTGATTAAGTACTTTAACATGCATCTCTCCATTTAATTTCAGCTCATCAGTGTTAACCTGAGACTGCTTGTCAGGGCTGATCAACTCTCATCAGCATGTTTGATGCAGAGTAACGGCGGAAAAGGCCACGAGTTCAACCCCACAGGCGCCGACACCAATCACTCTTGAGCACCGGGCACCTGCTTGTCATGTTCCCATGATAAGAGGCTCTCCTTCGGTGCTGTGGAAACCAGGCGCCCCTCTGGGTGCGAAGAAAGAGAAAGTCAGAGGGAGAGCAGTCTGTGCTGGCTCAAGCTGAATAGTTGAATATTCTATCTCAGCTGAGCTTCATGTAGAAATCAATAGAGATACAATATATTTAAGCACATAAGATATTTGACACCATATGAGGAAAATTTCAAGTGATGTCTCTCAATCAGAGCCACAATCTAGGAAATAATCTCAATTAAAATGAGCCCGCTTTGCTATAATATTGTTTATTTCTGTCTTTGTCTGAGTGGCTCTTCTCTACTCTGGCCTTCTCCAAACCCCTTTCACGTGCAGACAAAAGAGAGGCTTCTTTTCTTAGAGGGGAAGAAATGGCAGCAATTAAAAGGCAAGTGGCTTTAAAAAATTCCAAGTGTATCTCAGAGCGCTGCTTGGGTAGTAATTAAGTCCTCCAGAGTGTTGCAGCCATTAGAGTTCCAAGCAACCAAATGAGGACACACCCAGCCCAGTGTGACCAGATTAAAAGAAGAGAAATCAGCCCCTCGCTGCTCCCAAATGGCCACCATCGCTTCAGGCACTCCATCAGTCTACAAATGCACAACTTGAATCACCCTCCAATCAGTATGAAAGTGACATAAACTGCCCAGTTGGCTCTTTAACAACAGCCATATAACTGTATTTACACACAAAAAATATTGTCTTCAGGCTGCTCAGGAAATGTGTGTCTTTTGGGTATATTTTGTGGGATGATAAATTTCTTGTAAAATATGACAACAATAACTTAATTTTAGATATTGTCACCGTCTTGGCAGCATGTAGCCAAAGAACAGATGCTTAGAGTTCAGATAATGTTCTCTCATGACGCAAATTGAAGACAAATTTAAAAAAAAAATGTCTTCATTATCTGCTCGTCTATTGTTGTTTACAGTACAAGCCACACACCTTATACTGATTCTAGTGAACATATCAGACAAGCACAGTCTACCACATCAATAGGCTCGAGTCCAGTTCTTTCAATTTGTCTTCCACTTCCAGGCCTCCTGAAGAAATATGACGCAAGGCTACTTCGGGGGAAGCAAGGAAAACCCTTTCATTATCCCCGGTGTCTGTGGTGTGGGAGAAATCAATAGAGGTGTCCATGCTGGATTCATCTATATTCTACTGTGTGAACCTAATACCCTCACATGGGGAAAGGAAGATGAGTGGGTGGTTTGAGGGGAAGAGGTGAGGGAGTTTCAGAGGCAGGGAGGCGCAGTGGAGGGGGAAAGGAAGTTAGAGATAGAGAGGTCAGAGTTATTTATACGCAAAGTTTTTTGGTGCACTCACACAGGTTGGAATAAATTACTCAGCTTAGAGCAACTTTGGGGATGTTGAGAGAGAAATTTAGATGCCAGTGGGACGTGGCTGTGCAAATGTGTACACCTGTGAACCTTGCTGAACAGCAGAGGAAAACAAACCCTTAGTTATCTCCCAAGTCTAAGAGTTATAAATGGAGACAAAAGTATCATCTTTCCTGAGAAACAGATCAAAAGAGGAACACAAGGCTGTCGGAGACGGTGCCAGATAGAAAAACACACATTTCAACTCTGTATGTCATGCTAACGAGGTACTTGTTCAACCTCTGTGAAAATCCATACCCACACATACATTCACACATACACACACACATACACATGCGCACGCACACGAGCAAACACACACACACACACGCACACACACAATCTAACCACATCACCTGTCACTGGGAGCCTCATTAAGCTGACAGGCATTGGCCTCTCAGGGCAGGCCAAGACATCAGAGCCCTCTCCTTCCTGTCATGGCATGATGGATCTCTCCACCACTGGCTGCCAAGCTGCCATTCAAGTCCACCTTCCTGTGGGCGTCCATCAGGAAACACTCGCTAAGCATCCTGTTGATCAGCTTATTTGTGTATATCCACCATCGCAATTCACGTCCAAATCTGACAGCATTTTGAAGGGACGATCAGGATTGGCTCAATTAGCAAGTTCTTCCCTGTCTCTTGCTGTCAACTTGTTAATTATTGTATATTTATGTTGTATCAGTGGCTAACTTTATAATAATACTATTGTAGCATGGTTCCAGACCTCTAACTCACTGCCCACAGCTCCAGTTTGTTCAGTGATTCATATAAGTCTGTTGTTATGCTCATTCACAGCTGTTTCTCTCTGTTAGAGAAACAATTAAGAGATTAAGGATTAGGAATAGGTCATTATCTTCCAACCAAATTGTGATGAATACAGCCGCACAAGTCAATTTACAGAAATAATAACTCTTAGATCAGCATATTTCTTTCATCTTTGTGTTCACTGCTCTTCAGAAGTGCTATCATAGTTTCTGTTTTGACTGAAAATGTAGTCAAGTCTCAAGTTTACATCCAATGTACATTATAAAGTTGCTATGGCAAACAGTTGCATATTTACACATCCAGCAGGTACAGAGCAACATTAGCATTCATTTGGGATCATGTTTCAGGCCACCGGGTGAATGCGAGTCCAATATTCACCCTTCTTTTATCTCTGTTTTGGTCTCCACCACCTATTGAGGACTATATCTGTCTTTTTAGCTGTTAAATGCTCCAGTATGTTCACTAGCTAGCTGATAACTTTTTCTGTCTGCTATTTGGTGCTGGGCAGGTAGCATACAATGGGTTTATCAGAGCATTTTTGCCTAAATGGCTACCTGTTGTTGCTGAAGACAAGTTTTATAAGAGCAGAGTTACAGGCCACAAAGCCAAAACGAAGTTCAAAATCAAACATGTCTAAAAGGCTCCATAAAGCTGAGGGCGACTGTAAAGCGAGTTGACTGCTAGGTTGGGTGGTTCTTTGTAAGATGGCCTCTATGAGCAAAGTTTCATATTACAAAGTAATTTATTCAGTTGTATCTAAAAAATATTTAATATAGCCACTTTAAGGTTTGTTAAGACTGCAATACCTGAAGAATTATCCACTTGTGTGTTGCATCATACCTTCAAGACAGGGATTGAGACAGTTTCGGTCAACAGTATTTCAGGGGAGGTTTTCTTTTAGCACCACAAAGATTGATTTAATCTTTGATGTTATACTGTCTGTCAGTATAAGTGTTAAAAAAAACCCCGTATATCCTGTGAAGAGAGAAAGTTTTGGTGTAAATGGGAGACTCACAGCAGCTCATCACTAATGACAGCTATGATTGTGATGAATCCCCATAAGAGTTTTGGTATCTTTAAGGTCTTTGAGTGGAACCAATAAACTATCAGCAGTCTTGATGATCGAGCCTGATTGGACAGCTGTCGATAGATAAGCGTGTGGCAGGGAAAACAACAGACAGATATTCTCCGGCACTGTTAGGAAGTGTGATGCAAATGGTTTGGTTGTCACAACACTGATGAGGTGAATCCAGGTTTAGAAAAAAAAACCTCTTGTTTAATATCTCAATTAAAAAGAATAAAGTAAGTATAGAGTCAGCTGTTAGACATTTTTGAGATGTGGAATGTCCAACACGCAGTATCAGAGAGAATGGTACCTAATAATTTGAGAGGGTTTATGATTACAAAGGTGTCATGTTAGATTATGATGACTGCAGTGTGTGCAGTATGGCTAGCCTAACAATGTATACTTCACTTTATTAGAGTAACATTAATTTTAGGATGACTTTGTATTTGTTTTAAGATAAACATGTTAAGAAAATGCATGGTTGGTTATTCTTGTGAGGATCTTGCTAGTTGTGTGTTCAGAACAGCAAGACCTATCGATGAAAGTCATGCTTCATTAAATGTGACTTCGTACTCCAACTTCGATCAATTTCGCTAAATTGACTTGTGATTAATGAAGTCGGTTTGTGAGTTGACGTACTCACTCACGTAATTTGAGTGTTGGCTGAATAGAGAAATGCACGATTTAAATCACCAATGTAAAAAAAAAAAAATGCTAGAAAAGGACTGCAGTTCTATTAAGCTTAATCAAGTGTATTGGCCAAAAAGGCAATAGAGTTGTAACTTAACAACGCCCAGGATAAAGGCTGGCAGTCGATTTCCAACTGCATCAATGTGAAGGTTGAGTCGACAACACAATCATACTGAAGACAAAATATCATACACACAACATGAGTAAATGAATGGGAAAAAAAGGAAAGGAGCAGGTCCAGAGTAAGTAAAGAATATCAACCCCATTTCAAGAAGCAGCAGGCATCTGGTTGGTGAAGACCAAAATCAAGCCAAGAGGGGAGTGAATATTGGAAATACATTCTTTGGTTGATCAGGAACATGACTCCAAAATAATGATAATGTTGCTCTTGGTCTGCTTGATGTATAAATAGGAAACTGTTTGCGAGCACCTTCACAGTATCACCAGTATAAGGCAATAGTATATCAATGTTCTGTTTACAGCTTGTTGTGCTGCCCCCAAGTGGCCAAAAACTTAATGCAAGTTTAGGACAAGAAGTTTTTGGAAATTATTAACATATCTAAATTAAGTAAAAATGGCAACTTAGATTTGATTCATGAAATACTGCTCTAGAGTCATGTGTATATTAGTGTTTGGAATCTTTGAAACAAATTTGATATTTGATTTGTTTACTGGCAACAAATTTCAACCTCTCACTTGAATTCTAACAAAGATCAGATCAGATCAGCTGAAGCCCCAGTTCAGATGTTATCATCAAACATCAGAAGACTACCTACTACATGGACACATATGGGACATAAAGTTGTATGAATTATTGAGTCTTTTTCTTGAAACACTTTTCCCAAAGTGCATCCAGGCATCTCACAAAGTGAAAGTACTGAGGCATTGTCACCTTTGGTGATATGATAACAGTCTCAGACACCTGACACCTCCATTGCCAGGTCTCTCCGTCCAACATTCATCTGTGTCCCTTTCTCTGTTTGTATCATCAAAGAGCAGCTGGTGGCAGGCGGTGCCCCGTTGAGATGTGTGTCTGTCCGGCAGAGCCCATTTGACAGTGGACAGCTAGTGTAGCACACAGAGGCCTGGCCAGCTTGTACCAATTTAATGCTGGCTGCTCCCGTATGTGAGTCCCAGTGGTGACCCAGTGACCCGGGCGCTACAGAACGGGGGGCTGTTAATAGCTTGGTAGACATAGGTAATGAGGTTATCAATTAGAGGGAGACTTGCTCTCATTTGTCCCTGTTATGATGTTGTGTTCTCAGAGAGGGCTTCTGGGGAAGGGAAGCTTTAGGTGTGAATTTGTAATTGTCATTTCATTAAAGGATCCAGAAGCTGGTGCTCCATTATGGGTTGTTTTGTCATGAGCAGATGTTTCCAATGTAGAGAAGGTTGCCAGATTTGCACAATAAATTACCCGGACAAGACTACAAGTGATGATGGCCTATTATTCTGGGAAAGATGAAACTGTATCATAACCTCACAGCGGATCATGAAGTTTTGTTTGCAATTAGGTCTCCCCCTCATGAACACAAAGCATACATAAAGATTTGCATATGTTTTTGTGCATATACTTGGGTGACCTGCCAATAACGGTGCGACTGTGTGTGTTATGGGAGGTCGCTCAGTATTCCTCTCAGCAGCTGGCCAGACGCTGCGAGCGTGAGGGTCCCAGGAGGTGAACAGACAGAAGAGCAGCCCAGGCCATGGATCTTATTTTCTCTTCCTATCCGAAGCCTCAAAGGCCATGTATTATTCACATAGGAAGACAAGGGGTACATCTCAGCATGAAGGATGGCAAGAGGCCAGAGAGGAGAAGCATAAGAGGGGAACAGTAGCATGTGGAGAGATGTGAGGATGACGGCACTTGGGGGACAATAATGTGTGAGAAAGAGATAAACCGATGGAAGGACAGACAGACAGACAATAAGTCATGAGATCAAACGTGAGATGGAGATAGCTTGGTAAAACAAACTGTGCTATCGAGAGCCATGTGCCTGTAGCAAACATTACACCGTCTGATTTCACTGATTAGCACACCTTCAGTCAGAGGGGAGGAACTAATCAGTGAAATCACCTGCTGTTGTGTTTGGCTTGAACAAAATCCTGTGTAAACATGATTTCAATGAGACCCCGGAGCTTGACAGTAAATGCTCCTTTGATTGTGGTAGATTTCTGGAAACCCTAGAGTACATGAAATAGCATGCACATATGCAACAATATGACAGTAAACAAGTGCATGCAAACATTTTCCTCAATTTGTGTCTATTAATTAGGCTAACAATTTACTTTAAAAGGATTTGGCTGGCAATTTTCTATATTTTTCCCATGTCAGCAAATCCCATGTGCAGAGCAAAACCAAAAATTAATTAATCCTACTAACAAGTATTGTGTGTATATTCAAAGTGCGATATATCATATTTCTCTGTGATGTAGAGCCCTGTTGTTGTGCAAAAATGTTTAAAACTACATCAATGAGCCACACTGTTGCACAGGATGATGTGCCCCATCGCCAAGAAGATTTGTTTAGAAACCGCTGCATAGATTAATAACAGTGATCATGTTTTCAGTCTCCAGAGAGTAGTTCCATGCAAGGCAGACGCCACTGCACATGTGTGGGAAGACAGTTCAGTTTACAGAGCTTTGCTAACTTGTTGTGCTACATATTGTACGTTGATGTGTTTTCAATAGTTTTTGTACAACAACTCGGGTCTATGACACAGAGGTTTAAGATAAATTGGTAACGCTTTAGATTACAGCCGGCAACATACAGTGTAATTACTCTGTAGTTACGGTGTAATCATTTGTACTAATGGTGTACCAGTACAGTATGTATCGATACATATATGTTGGTACAGGGGAACAAGATGTGCCTGTCTGCTGCAGAGCAGAGCTGCAGAATTGCGATCGGTCAGGTTCAGTAACAGCTCAGGTCACTCCGTGATTTAACATTTTAAAAAATGATTTTACCAGCTCTTAATTGCAGCAACAAACAGCTGGAAAGTTAACAGCTACAAGACGTAATGCGAAATGACTTTTGACCTGTTTAATTGTTGTGGCACTGTTTGTTACTATTATATGTCACTGAGCAACTTCTGCCCATGGATGTATTATAAGAGCTGGATACTAGACAAAAAATGGTGCCCATTCAGTCCTATAGGAATTGCTCGGCTGGCTCATACACCAAAAAAAGTTTCTAGCTTCTAGTTTTCTAGTTTTGTGAGTTCCCACTCGGCCCATAGACTTTACATTGTGATGACGTCACGGGTTTTTAAGTGACTTTTCTCGGCTTGGGGAAAGTTTTACAAATATAAAACCTCCATGGATCGACAATTCATAATAGAAAGAGTCATAATTGACGTTGTTTAAGGTGGAGGTGACCTTTTACAGATGTCCCTTTTACAAGGGCAGTCAATGGGCAAAATGCTTTTTGGGCCACAGGGGGATTTTTTGCTGCACTATGGTGAGTGACCACTGGGAAAAATTGGCTGCAAGGCTGAGCGGCAGAGCCCTATCCAGCTCTTATAATATGTCACACATCATGCTCTTAACTTGAAGAACAGTTGCAGATTCTCACTGATTTGGTATCTGATCGCTCAGCTGTCCAAATCCTCTGAACCAACTTATTCATTCGTTGAGTTCGACAGACCCATTAACTGATTGTTTACTGTTCTGATTGATTGTTTTTCTCTCTCTGTGGAAAACTGACATCTCTTAGAAATGGACACCAACTAATCCAAAAAATTTCTCTGAAGATGAGCAATGCTGCAACCAAGCAGAAGTAAGTCACTGTCAAATGTAAAGGTGCACTGTTCAATTTGATGTTACATTTGAGTTTAATATGGTGTTTCTGTGAGCTGATTGTATGCTGAATCTGTCTTGCAGAAAATGATGCTGGGGCAGTTTCTGCTCCTGAAGCAGCAGGATCAAGTCCCTGCTTATTTAACTGTCAGACAGCTGAAGACCTGGCTGCTGACAGGAAGAAACTTCGTGTTGGAGTAAGTCAAATTGACTGTTTATTTGACTCATACACTGATAGAAAACTGACATATTACAACTTTTTTTACGCACATGTAACAGTTATAGAAAATAACACAATCTTTTTTTTTTATTTTTACAGGTTTCAGAAAATGATTGGGAGACTAGAGACAAAACATCTTCTCATGGCTGAACTGGTGAGCAAAATATAGTGAATCTCGAGACTGTAGTGTGATATGTAACACTAGTCTACTATCACCTTTATTATCTTACTGTTGAGACTTACTGAATGTTGTTGACAGGCCTGGACCACAGCGATGAGATTCTGTCTCAGTCAAATGGGGACAACCAATGCGAACTGAATAGCTTCAATGTCTCTGTAATATCTGTCTGTAATACTTAACTGCATTAAATAAACTAGAGCAGTGATGTTCACAACATGCCTGTTGGTGAAGGGCCAATTGCTCGGCCTACGGCCACTACTTCAACACATAGAAAAATGAATACAGTTGATGTGAGGTGTGAATGAGTATATACACCAACAACATGAAAGAAACTAACAGATTGATCTTTTTTTCTGTGCCTTTAGTTCGGATTTGAGTGGGTATGTTTGCTCAAAAGACTTGTACTGGTTTTGAGCAGTTACTGAATTTATATCAGCATATCTTGGAGGCAGTACTTGTTTTGGTCCACATTCACCACAGAAACAATACATCAAGAAACTATCGAATGCCCCTGGATCAAATATTTAATTCAAACATGTAAATTTAACTGTATCCTTCCTCTGAATCTAAACTAAAGTTCATCTCTTTGGTTGTTATACAGCAGCAAGTAATGATTATCAATTAATCTACCAATTATTTTATCAATTATTTGTCTATAAAATGTCAGAAAATAGTGAAAAATTCCTGTCAGTTCCCCATAGCCCAAGGTGGTGTCTTCAAATGTCCGACTAACAGTTTAACATCATGAACAACAAAGAAAAGCAATAAATCGTCACATTTGACTTTTTTGAATTTTTGCTTAAAAGAAACGGTTACTCTCTTATTAAAACCGTTGTAGCTCTAAAATGTTGGCCAAACAAATTCTACACATGTGTAAACCACACACACACACACACACACACACACACACACACACACACACACACACACACACACACACAAACGGACACACAAAAGACACCAATGTAATGAGGCATGAGCTAGCCATTTATTGTTATTGAGGAAGTTAACATGGTTAACTGCATTGGAAGTCATACAATAAATGTCTTAAGCTTTGTGAGAGGTCCCTCTCTGTGTCACATATATACATACAGTATATCTTATTGCCTGTAAACCAATCAGCTCCAGCCATCCCTTTCTATGCCTAGCTTTCAGGATAGTTGCAGTTATATGCCTTTGCTAAATCATAGGCAAACGTCCATACCTAAAATGAATAAATTGTTGTGAATTAGTTAAATACATAATAAATCTACATATAGCCTACTCTAGCTTAATAGTCTATCTCCTTTGGGCTCAACCTGAAATCAGCTGCCTGCGTCAGGTAGTTTCTCAGGAGGATTTTCTTTTTCTGTGGAGAAAATCCTCTTGGGAGTCCAGTATCCTACTCTGGGAAGTGATTTGGATCCATGACACTCTAGCCTCTGCCTCTTCTTGTGAAAACAGTACAGATCCACATGGCAAATGCCATATGATTAGGCCACTCCCCTGACTGATTTGCCCTGTTTTATCTCATCTCAAGCCCTCTCCAGCAAAGGAAGAGGGACTCTCCTGTCTGCCTTTCTCTTTCTGATATTTGGCATGCTGTAAGCAAACACTAGATCTTATATATCTTATATATATCTAATACTTGTAAGTAGGATCAATTCGATGTTGGTTTGGCTCTGCACAAAATATAGAAAATTCTTATTGCAAAGTCATATGCTATTAGAGGATACCTGCAATCTCTCTACAGTGATACTTTGATAATAGTATAGAATAATTCCAGATTTCCTCCAGCTGATTTCATGCTTACTCTCTGCACACATATAATTAATTCATACAGCTCTTTCAAGACTTTCAAATCAAATTCTGACAATAAAAAGAGTCATTTCAGGGTATTTGTGACACTCCTGGAGGTTATCTTTTTACACCTACTTGGCCAACTCCACCACTAGTATACTGAGATCCTGTATTATGTTCTATTTTCATGGCCAACAATTAATGAAGATTCCCCCGGTTGATGGCATCCATTGTCTTTCTTTGCTGCAATCTCAACAAACATTGAAAAGATTTAGGATAATCTATGTATATTTCCAACTGATCTCTCCTTATTGGGTATATATACAGTTATATACTATATGTTGACAGGGATATTCCATACTTTTTCCACCATCTGCTCTTGCACCATCTGCTCTTTCAAGAAACTCAAGAAGGTTTATTATTGGTTTATTACTATTGTGTCTTTTTTTTGTGCAGTGAAACAATCTCTGTGTAAAAAGGATTTTCAACAGATTTCCTTTAAATATCAGGCCGACCAGGCATTATTTAAAGTGCAGCATAGTAGCTAGCAGATACTCTATTATCTCAGCTTTCATTGTTCATGCTAAATATATTTATGTCTCCAAATTATTTGCTAATGTTTTTTTGATGGTAAAAGCTGCACACATTGCATTTAAATTCTGACAGTGTTTCATCTATGTGCCTTCCCTCTTGCACCAGAGACCGCCCACACTAGCTTACCCATTCCCACTGTGTCATCTCTTCATCCTCAGGCTAACCAACAGTGGAGGTCAGGGAGGATTTCACTCTGTCTCTCTCCTCACACACACACACACACACACACACACACACACATACCCTATCTACTTCTTTTTTCTTACTCAATGTCTCTAACAGCCTGCGCTCTGCCGCACACCCACATCTACGCAGCTCTCCTAATTGTATTCAGTGCACACCTATCAAATTAAATTTGCACACAAAACCCTCTCGTGCTATCACTTGGCGGACTATTCACCCACTTAATTAATCCAATTAATCAGAAAAGGTATATCCGCCTAATCAAAACATGTGTGTCGTATCTGGCAGCATCATCAGTATCCTCCCACCACTGCTCGGCAAAGTGTGAAGGGTGAGATGAGGAGATGATGAAACTTTAATTCTGGTTTTCCTCCTCGTTTCATTATCCCCAATCATCTTGAAACATGACGTTTCCCGCAGCCACACACTACAGCTACAGATTCTATAGCTTGTTTTGATCAGACGGCGTTGACAGATGTGTGAATAACTGGCTTTGAGTCCAGAAACATCATCTTGTTTGTTTGTTTAATGTGTAGCGTAGCTGTGCCTTGAAGATAACTAATAAAAACCTCATTAGAATAGTGTTTTCAAATTTGCTGGCTGTGTAGAACATAGATAACTGAGGCAGAGCGCATATTTCACAGGACATTTTTGCGAATCCATGCAAGATATGCGGTGCAGTAGAATATAATGAATAATTTCAATCATAAATTAATTTAAAACTTTGATTTAAAGCCACACATTTCACACAAAAACTGTTAATTTGCCCATCAATATGCTGCGTTTGAATTAAGTCAAGCCCACACGTGGCCTGGAAGGACAGCTTTAATGACTGGTTGGGTGTGAATCGATACTGGTAGCACTGCAAGCTGATGTTAAATATTTAACATTCAAAGCTCATCCCGCTGATGTACTAAGTAGAGGTCTTAGTATATGGAAGGTTTTTGGTCAAAGCTTCCTATAGAGTGTCAGCATCCATGGCCGCCTCTTTTGTCCCTCTCCACAACGTGACTTTGCTCAAGGACTTATACAACTCAAACTGATCAACTTCTCCCCCGTATACACACACAAGACATTCCTCTGTCTCTCTGCCCCCTCTGTCTCACTCCTCCTCCCCTTTCTTCAGGCTCCGTTGACCATACAGATGACAGTATAGACTACGGCACCAGTGTATCGGAACCAAGAGCTGAGGAGAGCGATGAGGAAAAGGGGAGAGGAGATATGAGACAAAACGAGATGGATGGAGTGCTAGAGGAGGAGAGAAAGAAAGTCAGTCCTTCCTGTAGCCTGTCAGCTTTTTTATTACCATGATGTCTGTGCTTTTATCACCATGCCCGCCAACAAAAATCTCTTGAAGCCAAGAGGGTGGCAGCTACAGAGACCTTGCTGAATGGCGAGCGGGCCTGAACACTCATTTGATCCGCTAGGACGGCCTTTAGGCACTTGACAGCAAGTCACAGTGAGACCTCACAAGGATTGGAAAGGGCTGAGTGGAGGCGGGTTCACCTTGCTGACCCTGTGCGGGATGGAAGCATGTTGAGGGCAGCTAGTGGTGGTGGTCAGTGCCATACACGTGTTGAAGGAGAGATTTGTGGAAAAGCAGAGGATTAGAAGACAGTGTTCGTGAGTGGCTCACCTTACACTGTGAACTGCTGGGAAGAAGGCACCGGAGCCCGGGCTGAGAAGTAGATGCATTTAGATGTAAAAATAGAATGAATGACTCTTCAGACAAAGAAGACAATGAGACAGGGAGAGATACATAAAGAAAGATTTTCAAATGAATCTAACCTCTCTTAAGTTCGACCTTTTATTCTACTTGGTTTAACATAATGGATTAAAAGTGTCAGAGAGTACATTTTAAAGTGCACTATTTGCATATATATGATCAAAGATATTTCATGGTTCATTGTAAAATACATACTTGATGTTTGGTGACTTCTGCACTCTTGGTTGCCAGCTGGACAATACATCAAACCTGCAATAACAGTTTTTCTGGCCCCTTGAGGTCAGCGGAAACAAACAATATCCTATTTACACATCCAGCAGACACAGAACAACATTGAGGCTGAAGCCAATGCAGAAGTACCTTAAAGTGTATTGCCACTGACAGCTGTTAGATACTGGCTCCAAAAAATCCATGGCTCCAACTGACTCCCATTCACAAAGCATCAACTTCTCTCTGGAAATACTGTAATTTTTTCAGTATTTTTTTTTTTCAACAAGTCATTATGGTTGAGTGAGCTGGTGGTCATTTCGGAAATTATTGCTCTGTTAATAAAATTTGAAGACTTATAGTCTGACTTATGATGTCTGCTGTGTGGGCATTGATTGACAGCTGTGTCACAATTCGCTCACCTAATGCTCTCCCCGGCTTCAGGATTAAGACTTTTGGAGCTTCTATTTAAAGAATGAACATTTTTTTTCCAAGGCCTTGCTCCAAATGGAAAAGATGGTGCCGACCTTAAGCTGCAACCATATATCCATGGCTGCAACTCTGGGCTTAAAACCCAAACTGGCTCCAATGCAAACCAATGGATGACGTCACACCATGCTACGTCCATCTTTACAGTCCATGATTTGGAGTTATGTTTCTGTCCTGGCAATGTAAGTCAAATATTCAGCCTCTTTTACCTGTGGTTTTGGTCTCTACCAAGCCCTGACAGAAATATCTGGCTCCTTAGCTGCTGAATGTTCCACTTTGTTCAGAAGCTAGTTGCTAACTTTGTCTGCCCCTTTCACATACAACTAGTCATGTGATCCATTGTTAATATAAAAATTCTTGATTATTACAGCATTCAGTTTATGTCTTCCTGTCCTATGACTGACAGCAGACGATGCCACATCTCTTTTGTGGAGCAATATATTCTCCAGCAGAGCAATATGTATTTAAAATTGCATGGTGCAACATAGCTAGTATGATAGCTTCCTCCATTTTTGACTCAAAAGTCAGCACTGTCAAGACAGATTGCAACTGGTCAATGGTGTAAATTTTAGATTCAAAGTTCACCAAAGTTGACCCCTACGTAAAAGCACTGCACAAATTTACTTTGCCTCTATGAGCAAATCCACAGATTTCCATTGAATCTAATTGATTTTGGTCCAAAATTTCTTTGCTTTAGATGTTAGTGTGAAGGATCTATAAAGTAATATTCTTATTCTAAGTCATAGTATGTTTAAAAGTATCAAAGCTGAATAATGTAAGATTTTTAATGCCTTCGTTGCACTCTCACTCTCTAGCCTATGATTACATTAGCAGGGACGCAGCCACCTCAGCTATCATCACATCAGGCATACAGTAAGTAGGCACTGGGTTTCATAAAAGGTTGACATGACACACCTCTTGTACTGATAGAAACTGGCACTTAGAGTCCGTCTGGGTTGCGTCTCCACACACACAGACTTCAGCGCCCACAAAAAGCAGCCAGTAGATAATATTACACATCATCCTCACCACTGCCCATCTTGTCATCATCCCCTATGAATATTTAATTCCTCTCCCCCTCTCTGGCCTTCTCATCAAACGTGGTATTAATGTGCCACAGACGGTGTGTTGCGCTCCTCTCCGCCTCCTCCCTCCCTCTGCACTACGATGACTTGTGTCCTGGCCGATGCATTATGACTGGTAGGGGTGACTCAGGCTGGGCAGCAAGCCACTGGAGTGTGTGGTGACATGAATAGAGAGCGGTTCTGTTAGGAGGCACACTGATGCAAATGCAGCACACGCAGGACCAGTCATGGTGCTGTATGGATCTTGGATAGGACTTTCCAAATATTTGCATTTGAGAGCCTTTAAATAAATACACTTATGACAACAAACCTCCATTTGTAGTGATAAGGATTTTTTTATTGTAGGTGTGGAAGCCTCTGATGAGACCACTAATTCTTCACATTATGTGTTTTAAAAGCGTCCACTAATCCACAGTTTGCTGGGGACTTCTTATAAACGCTCCAGGATCCCTGTGGGCCCCTGGAATACAATTTGGGAACTACTTAGAGACTGTGTAAGACACACAGGTAGTGCTTCGAAAGCATCGGTAATGACAGAGTGATAGATGTCATGAAACAGCTGTTTGCATAAAATCACACAAGGATGTAAGCAAATGGTATGATAATGATCCATGTAGGGGAAAATGTAAATGCAACAGAAGAAATACCCAAAGTTGCAAAAAATATAAATAAAGTGAAAAAAATACCTGCAGCAAGCTGCAATGTGTAACGAACTTGAGTGACAAGGTTATCTGATTGTGACCTCAGTGTGCTGTTGTTGCTTTCATTCCCCTGGTTGTTTCAGGCAGACACTGGGCTGAGTGGCTCACACTAATTGGCTGCATCTCATCAAGACAAAATGCCAGCAGATGAGCCCCGCGCAGTGTCTCAGCTACCGTCAAAAGGCTGTGTGCATTGAGCGACAAGCTCTCACACAACAGCATTCATTGTCACAGTTCTAAACGGACAATGAGGAGGTACTGTAGCCTTTCTGGTGCCAAATCAACATTTGCCACATAGGACAGCACTGCACCAAATGTATCTGTGTAGGAAGAAGTAGGCGGGAGGGGAGGCAATGCTAACAATGCTGAGGAGAGATAAGAAATAATGATGGGCAAAAAAGGAACACCAGTTCACATTTTTAAAGCTCAAACCGATATGAACGGACAAAAGTGAGAATAATGATGGGGACAGGGCTAGAGCAGATTTATTTCCAGATTAAAAAGCCTAAAAGGCACAAATATCTTGGTGTAGTTCCCTCATTAAGAATATAAAGTGACATCATTTTCACTAACTTATCTACAGCACCCAAATAAGTAAATTGTTTCAATGTGGATCCCATGTCATGTTGTATGTTAGACTACCTGTATATAGGTTCCATTAAGAGATATTTTTGACTCCATCCCCCCACGTTACTCACAATTGACCCCACTCCTGATTAGCACAGTATGATAAAACACACATTTATCTCTCACAAGTCTGTGCATATTAAACACACACACACTTTACTACTCAGGATACCAATTTGACATTAGCACTGAATCAAAAGTAGAGCCTGACTGATATATCGGTCAGCCAATATAATTGACCTATCACAGATATGTCGGTATCGGCGTATATGTTGTCCATGCACTGATATTTTCCTCATTTCTTAAAGTTATATAGGCAGCATCATGTGTTTTATTTTTTATAGTAATTTATAGTAAGTAAAATAGTATAGTAAAATTATTAAATCTCCAGTGAAGTTTACTGTTTCAGCGCACTGATGTCATTTCATACAATAAAGTTTATTGTTAAACTGTAAAATATCTTGCCTCCATTACATATATTTGTCACAAGTGTTTGATAATCACATTTGAGGGATCACTGCAAAAAATGTGTGTTTATGTATATATTCTGTGTAAGTGTTGTTGCATAAATACTAGTTAATGATGCATAATTAAAAATGTATTCATATTTGATTCCATAATTTAATGCAATAAATAAATAATTAATTTGATGAAAAGAATTTGATGTAAAGTTAAAATTTTTGATGCGATTTGTCTCATACGGTACAACAATATACTGATGTTTAATAGGTAGAAAATTAACATTGGTGACTGAAAGGGTTATAACCACTAGTGCATTAGTCCATTGTTTTTATTTTCACATTTTTTTTCCAGAACTAATGGTCTCCGTTCATGGTACCACTACAATGAATTTCATTGTCAGTGTTAGTGACATAAGCCAAGGCTGACAATAGTCAATGAAGTCCGACAGTTAGTAGGACTTTCAAAAGACTCTCAAGGACTCAAGATTCTCTTTTCATGACAAGCAGCCAATGAACTATTTTGTTTTATTTGTAAAATGCCCTTTGTTTCATGTTCATGCCAAGCGTCATTCTGTATTGCATTTGTTTTCATGCTATGTACTGTACATCTATTTTGTACTATATTCACAAATACAGTTCGCACAGCGTGACTGAGGCCCTGTTTACACCTGGCATTAACATGCATCTTGGGTGATCTGATCACAAGTGGACAGCTCTAAGTACAGGTGTGAACGCACCCAAGACGCATTGAGATCCAATCACTCGGACCACATTTGAAAGTGGTCTGGGCCACATGTGGCCACATTCATTTAGCAGTATAAACGCAATGTGTCCTGGGCCAAATCAGAGAACAAGATCAGAACAAGACAAGACATGTCCAAGCAATAAATACCCGTTTCAAAGAACCGACCTGTGTCTGGGTGGTCATGAAGAGAGCTACATTCTGTATATATAAGATTCTCGGCTGATATGTCAATATTGGAATCTTTTAACTCCCCAATATCGATATTGGCATCGGCCCCAAAAATCCAGTATCGGTTGGGCCCTAATCAAAAGAGTAGGCTACTTGTAAAGACATTATATTGCCTAATTTTCGCAAGCGAAAAACAGGCTTAGAACCATTAAAACAAAATGTACTTACCAGATAAAAACTGAACATCTGACTCCTTAGAGGGTCTTTTAGTACAACCAAACCAATCAAGACTCTTTTAGGTGACCAAAATGTTCCGATTAACTTTCATGAACTTAAAACACACTGAAATAGAGACTCCTGTACTCTGTGAATCTGGGGTTACCCCACGGTTACGTTACCTAACCAACATTGTTGCCGTGGTAGCACCTGTCCCTCAAAGTGGCCACGCCCTTAATTATGCATAACTTTAAGCCTTCATAAAATTTAAACGAGTGGGTTATATACAAATTCAACCCCCATACAGTTGTCCTGAATGGGAAATTAGCTATAGAGACCAAAACCATTTTTTGTACCAGGCTGTAAACATGTTTATTTCTGCTGTAAAGTTGGGCATTTTAACATGGGGATTGACTTTTAGAGCCAGTCTCAAGTGGCCATTTGAGGAACTGCAGTTTTTGGCACTTCGACAATGGCTTCATTTTTCAGTCCTGGAGGTTATCGCTTGGACAGACTGCAATTTACTTTGCTGTGGTCAAACTGGTGATAAATGATGTGGCTAGTCTACCATTAGCTGACAATGAAAGCTAGTCAGGAAATAAAAACATGCTTTTTTTTCTTGTTTCCATTAACTCTTTCAAATCACCATTGTTTAGTTGTTAAAAAGCCATAAATATCTGATCCACCAGTCACATAAGCTGTTTTTGTCCAAAGGCTCTTATATTTATCTGACGCGGTATATCATTTATCTTCTAGCATAGCTGACATTAAGTGGTAGAAAGATTTTTGGCAGGCCTCCTCTGGACTCTTGCCCACTATTTCCGTGCTTATTTCATTAAGATCTTAGAGGTCTGTTGTCTGACACTTAGATTATCCAGTGGACAGCAGAGTGAGGCAGATGGACAAAGCTCTCAAGACAGAGTGCAGAGGGAATTTGTGTTTCATATTTACACTTCCTTTCCACATCAGAACAAAGGGATTCAGGCTGAAAATCAGCAAAAGTGGCTCCTTATAGACAGCTGTGCTATCAGAGCATTTTAACCTCTCTTAGACTAGCATCAGCTTGTCCTGGCTCTACCCTAATGTGCTCTGAGGCATTTTACACCATGTGTTGCTTGGGAGAAGACAAGGAATAATGAGATGAGTAAGTTGGATACTTATAGATTTTCTGGGAGTAGTCAACATTTTTTATATGGACCTAATATGGCACAGTATATAATTTTATACTTTAACACCTAAAAGGAGGATATCTACAATTCTTGTCAGCTTTATGAAGACATTCAAGTCTAACGTTGCATTGCCCCCTAGAGGCAAAACCATTACACAGTCAAGTTAAATTCCTTCCAGTTAAACTTTATTCATTATCTCAAAAATTAACAGATTCTGACCAAATGACAAATACACCCCACCTCCCTCACCCTCCCTCTCCCACCCCAACCAAACTAATCAACTCCCCCCTAAATGTGGACTAATTGGAATATCTTTCAACTCAGTAAATAGTCTGTGGCCTTTTCATCTTTCAGTGAAAGTCAGCCACAACTGCGAACAGATGAATTAAATACAGAAAAAATAATTGGGGTCCATAGTTTTCACAGTGCATTACGCAGCTCGACGTTAAGACATTGAGCTCATGAAATTACAATTCTGCCTTATCTTTCCAAGTTTAACTCAAGGTCATGACAGATCCTCTGTAGATATTTTCATTCATTTTCTTCTTAACATTAATGTTGCTCATTAAAATAGCTTGTCACACACCTATACTGACAGAATATCATTCAGAAAAACAACCACACTTCTGAAAGACATTTCCCAGCATACAAACTGGGTTATCATTCACATCTGATTATACATATATTAATAAATTAATCAACTATCATTTTAGCACCCTACCCCCTACCACAGTCCACCCCCCTCAAAAAAAAAAAAAAAAAGTCCTCACACACATATTATTCAAACCAAAATTTCCAGCACCCTATCTGTCATCACTTTCCTGAGCTAATGGAGAAACTGACGTAAAGTCAAGCTTGCGTCTCGCTGAACAGCTTATAAAATACCATCAGAAGTGGAGTGCATTACAGTAATATGTGGGTGTTTTACATTGAAGTGATATGAAATGACTGACAATGGTATAATGCAGTTATTAGTTTGTCAACTTCTTTGGCTGTCTTTCAGTCACAGTTAGCAGTTACATTATCTCCTGTTTGTGATGGAATTATAGGGGTCAATTCAGTTTGGAGTTAATTTAATATCAAATCACTTTAACCTACAAATTTAAAATACCAAAAGATCCAATTAGATCAAATTCCAGCCATATTCTGAAGAAACTTCCCTTTGCATATTGTTTGAACTGACTGAGCTGACCCCGATGCTGGTAGGCAAGACACACGGTTATCCACAGTCCTTAATATTCGGACAGATATCGAAAGTATTCAAGTGCTTTCACAACTCAAGCAAATGATTTTAGTTGACCTAGATAAATTACAAAGGTATAAAAATGGCTCATTCTATCACAAATATTGACAATTTTTCTTCAGACAATGAGTTGTTCTGGAAAGTTCTAAAAAAAAAAAGAAGATTAACAGAAGAAAAACCTGTAAAATGTCAGCTATCAGTCCAGTGAATCTAAACGGATGATGAGGTGGTGGTAATGCGTATCGAGTGGCGTAAGTTGAGCTTCACTTGGGTGCGTTTTCAAATCACACCTTAGCAAGCTAAATATTTCACTAGCACCCATTGTTAACTGAAGACACTGACACAAAGTTTAGAATTTAATCTAGTTAACCAACATGTACTATGAGCTAACACACAGTGAGGCTGTGATCACGGGTGCTAGTGTAATACTTAGTGTACAAAGACGTGGTCTGAGGTGCACTGGGTGAGTCATGGTTGTGTCCTCATGTACGCCTGGCCTTCTGTCTCTTGGCCTGGCGTTTGGCTTCATCCAGAGCAGCGCTGTCACCGCTGGCTTGGGCCATGCTCCTCACACCCTGGATACGATTCACCACCTGTAACAGCAGGGGGATGACCTAGAAAACAAGTCAGCAAAAAAAAAAAAAAAAGGTATTAAACAAATGCTTGTTGGATTGACAGTTTCTTACTTGAGATATTGAAACCATCCACGCAGAAAATACTGTGGTCAATAGGAATGAATGGAATGAATAAGCACTGATTATACAAAAAGGAAAACTACAAGTGGGACATTCTTCAGAAACAACTTTTCATTTATGTTTTTTTTCAAATTTTAGGCTTTGCCACGAAAAGGCAAAATCCTAAAAGATTTAGAAATTCAGCGGCTGAGCAAGGAAAGCTCTTTGAACATATTGTCTGGGGCAGGTGGAGCTGCTAATGTACCTTTTCATGGTTGTACGCTGCTAACAGGAGCAGCAGAGTGAGGGGCAGAGCTATGTATGAGCCCTGGGCAACATCCTGGTCAGGCACTTTACGCTGTGGGGAAGCACACACACATACATTCAAACACTGAGTTTAGACAATTTCAAGAGAAACAGCTTATTCAATCCTATTTTGATTAAAAAAAGAGTCACATTTCCTATCATTCTTTGCAGTGAAAACAACAGACAACGCTATCAAACAGCGGATACAGGTTAAACCTTGGTTTTAAAAAACAGTATATGTATCTTACGGTGGGGTTGAAGGTAAGCGTGATGTGCTTGTGGTAGCCGGTGGAGGTGAAGGAGACCTGGGGCAGAGTGAAATCATACTGCGAACGGGACAGCGTGGAGTAAAGCATCAGCACGTAGCTCTGGAAAAGAAAGAAAGAAGACAGAGATGACTGCAGATCCAACAACAGGACATCCTGGAACATGGTTACGTCTAAAGTGTTCTATAAATTTAGACCACAGGCTGACTGGAAAGAGATTATGACAAAGGTTTTTGAGGTAGTTTAGGCTTCCTCACATCCATTGTGACCTAAAAGACAGAATTACAAGCTGATACCTCTCCATCTCTGTCCAGAGGAGGGAAGTGGAAGAAGAGGGACTGTCCCAGAGAAACACTGTTGATTGGGTTGTCCAGATTGTCACTCTTATACAGCTTCACCTAGACAGAGAAAAGGAAGAAAAAGTAGTTCAAAGTTTATACGACTTTCATATAAGTTCAATAAAAAGGATCAAAATGCAGGGATACATAAGCCGAGCAGTCCTACCGATAGTGTTGCGAGATGCTCAGGGGACGTGATGACATTTCCACTAAGGTCAAACTGATTAATTTGCCTGAAGGCAATGATGTTGACCCCTCCAATGTCATTACTGCCGACCTGAATAAGAGAGCAAACACAGAGCTTAATGTACAGATGCCTTCTTGGACTCCTAAAGAAAATACCAAATGTGAAATGTGGATAAAGCTTTGTACAAGTCACACGGTGTGATAATAACAGAGAATTAAGTGGAATTAAGGCATTTCCAGCCTCGCAAAAGAGATTAGGGGGCCTGCACTTTTCAGACGAGGCAAAATTATGAACCAAGAGGTTTTAAACCCGCAATGGGATTATCAGTGCTTTTGTTCTGCGTATAGAGAGGCCGCATTTGATAAGGCTGCAGATAAGTCATAATCACAGGGTTCCCACAGTCATTTGAACAATTCAATTACAAAACTTTTCCATACCCTGCTATCTAGTTTTCATGACGATGCCGCTGCAACGCAAAGCATAAAGGGGAACTTTATAGATACTGTGACATTGAAAGTTTGTTAAATGTTGAACTGGAACGACATTTTATTTATGTGTTTAAAGTTCGTTCTTGATCTTGCCAGCAGCAGTTGAGAAAACAATCTCAACAACAAGATCCATTTAGTAGCTGTTGCACATCTGGAAAGTCGTGTAGACCATGAGAAGAAGCGTGTAATAAATTTGCTTGCTTACCTCTATAGCTCTGTGTTGTGGTAGTGCTCTCTCTATGTGGTCGTTGCCTTCAGCTCGCAGCTGAATCAGGTACTTGCAACCAGGCTGTAAGGAAACATTATACTACAGTTAAAAGGCTTTGAAGATACAAGTATAGCTCTAATTAGACACAGAGCTCTAATGCTGCCAGTTAATTGATTTTAGTTTGAAACCCTCCAGTTTTATTTAAACAGGTCATTCCGTCCTCACCAGCAGACCCCTGAGTCTGAAGCGGCCCTCCTCATCGGTAATGGTGTCCTCGCTGTAGAGGCTACACTCTCCTTGGCCCACCGCCTCCACCGCCACGTCCCTCTCCGCGTCCCCGCTCAGAGACTGCACCGCTCCGTAGCAGCTAAGGGCAAAAGCACGAAACCGTGAAACTGATTAGACATGTGTGCAATGGACATTTCTGAATCCAACGAACAGGATCATTCAGAAGGTAAATACATATTAAAGTGTAGAGGTACCTGTATGCAGTCTTAATGCCAGTTATATCAATACTGAGGTTTTGACCCTCTTCCACTGTGATCATCTGAGATGCCGGCTCAAAACGGAACTCCTTCATCATGGGCTTGAAGTAGTACTGACCAGGACTCTGTGAAGAGAAGAACAGCAAAAACAGGAAAATATATACATTAAAAAAGGAGCATAATCAAGGTCAAGGTATTCCTATAATTAACTTTTTTCAACTACATGTTTGGATATTTGGAGGACTGACACTTTACAGCATAGAAAACTGATTTTACAAGGATTCCTACCAGGTTATTGAAGGTGAGGAGGCCAGTTTCCTGAGTCAACAGGTTGGAGCGAAACTGTCCTCCACTCAGAGACAGAAGAACTCCTGACAGGGGGTGACCATCCTCTGATTTTATCTACAGTAGAAATGGAAAGGGAGAAAGAGCACAGGTTATAGATCTCATGATCTTATAAACTAACAAAATTGATGAATATTGCTACACATATGGGGTCATTCACAATAAGCATCTAAGAGTGGGAGTATTTGTTGCGTTCTTTTATCTTTCTATTTCACTTGATTTGAACTGCACTAGTTTATCTTTTTAAGTATTTTATCTTTTGTATCTCTATAGTTTTGCACTTTTTAATTGTAATCTTTTACCTTTACTGTATTTTTATTACTCTGTAAAGCACTTTGAATCAATCCAGTGTATGAAATGTGAAATACAAAAAAGCTTCCTTGTCTTGCCTACAAGAGTACAAATGTTAATGATTAAAATTGAACATATTTGAAATAACTGTGGCTGGACTGGGAGGTAAATGATTTAACTCTTTCAATACTTTCTCAATGAAAGGTCATGTGGACTAAATGTCCATTGTAATGCAACCAAACGAGTGCAAACGAGAACTCTTGAAAAACATAAAATTGCTAAGGCACGGTTTAACTTGCAAATGCCAAATTGTAAAATTGCGAGTTTAATCGGGCTGACAGGTGAGTTGTATGTCTGCAATGGTCTGTTTCAAAGAGGATTTACAACAGAAGGATAAAACAAGCACACCGTAATTTGGGTAAACGCTGTACAGGAGATTTCAAAGCAATTTATCACACAGTCTGAAAGGGAAAACGAACACTGATCATTTGTGCCAGGATCTCATGGAAGCTGCAGATAATTGCAGACCCTTTTAACAAAGGCAGTACAAAGGCGACTCACTGACAGCACAGCAAAGCAGAAAACTGATTCAACTATCATCAGTTATCTTTTCTTTTAATTATATTTTGTGAAAACATGCAGTAGGAACTAACAAGGGCTTTTCATCATGTCATTTCATATTCATATTAAACCACATAATCAGTGAGAGGAGTAAATGTGAACAAAGAACTAGTATTGTAAGGTGTACTGGATGAAAGCATCAGCTAAAATGGTGCAAATACAGATGTGAAAGTGGCTGGTGATCACTGGGATGTGATATGTATGCCAGTGAGGATGGTCACATGTACCTTGAAGGTGACACCAGCCAGTGCGAACGCCTTGAAATCTCCCTGGGTTCCCTCCACAGGACTCAGAACAAAACCTTCTTTACTGGCACTGATGTCGTACTGCCGGTCGCTGTGGAGTGGACCAACGCTGGATGAAAGGCAGGAGAAATAAAGGTGGTTAGTGCTGCATGTCTTCATGATGCATGATTACATTACAAGTCCATTTACAAAAACAGAAAGACACCTATAATAATGACGGATGATTTAATTCAACTGCAATCACAAATAACTTTCATATTAAAAAATATAACCCGCAATACTGAGAAAACGTAAGGAAAATGCATCATAAAAAGGACATTACTACACTCTTTCACTATTTTCATGAGCTCATTTTTGTTCAGGGCTCAAGGCAACAGTTGACAACCGAGAGCTCCTTCAGAGTATCTTCCACAGAAAGTTCAGTGAAGGAAAACTAACCCGTAGATCCATTTTGACATCTAAAATTGCACCTGAGTGTTAGAGCTGTCAGGTTTCCTAAACTGACTTCAACCAATTAAAGAAATGTATTCTCAAACACAGCAATAAGATCGTGGATTTATTAAATACAGAGAATTTGTCATGTTATTTAGAGACAAAATAAAAATCAGGATTGACAAATTATTAAAATCTAAGAATGAATGCATTTTAACAGACTCTCCATCAGCACGGCTCCATTAAACCTGGGCTCTGGATTCTTACTTTTTAAAATGTTGCTTAATACTTAGAGTCTGCAGCCACACTAGCAGCTCTATAAGGGTGCACTTCAACACAGCCGTGCTTTGAGCTTAATGCTAATGTTGAGTTGTGTTTACCATGTTCAACGTCTTACTTAAGCACATTAGCAGCATGCTAGATGAAACTTAAAAGGATCCCCAAAGTCATTACAATGCATCCTGAAAAGGACATGAATGTGTGTCCCAAATTTCATGACAATCCATCCAATTTTTGTTGAAAGGTTTCACTTAAAAAAGAAATGTCAACCTCACAAAAATGATTAGGATTCATTCTTTGGGGACCATTAATGTCTGTACAGAGTTTTTTGCCAATCTATCAACTAGATGCAGAGATATTTCTTTATAATTCTTCTTTATAACTGAAAATTTTGACCTGTTGGTGGAGCTTGGAAAAGTCAGGAGGTGGCGGAAGTCATTAGCATTCATCCTCTGGGAACCATGAACGTCTGTATCAACTTTTGGTACAAATTTCAGTTTGAACCAAAGTGGCATCACCACACTGCTAGCATGGCTAAAAACTCCTCTTGAAAAGCTGCTCATCTGCATGTAAAACCATATCTGTAGCAGAGTGACTGAGGCAGATTTAACAATCAGTACAAGTCAAGCTTCAATTTGGTTTTCACGACACAGAGAGCAGAGATAAAGCTTTACATGTAAGCTCTCGGCCCTGGTGCTCTTATGTGCAGCTTTTACATGTGTTTACATGAGGTCATTTTAAACAGACTGCATACACACCCTCTGCCACAGATTGTGATTAAACCCATTTTAACTTGTGCCTGAAGAGCAAATTATATTACTGCCAGAGCTTTAACTAGAACCCACACATCACTGCTGCTTCTACACTTCTATTGGGCTTTAAATATATTAATGGACAAGCTCCTTATTCTATTGTAGACCTGCTAAGCACATACAGTACATTCATAGCAAGACCAGCAAAACCTTTTAGCATGACCAAAACCTATGACAAGGACACACAGGAAAACTGAGTCTGGACTATATGTTTTGGATTGTCATACCTGTATGCCCCCATCTCATTAGTGGCCACAGTGATGAGTGGTGCAGCAGCTCCTTTCTCAGTGATGGAAATCTCCACACCCTGTAGCTCTGGTGATACCTTGCCCTCCAGGAAGAGACCCGCACGTCCTGAGATGTCCACCAGACGACCTGGACAGGACTCTGTTGAGGGGAGGAGTATAATTACAACCTTTCAGATAGCCTGGTGATATTGCATGCTACAAAGCTTAGGTGATTTTATTATTTCATTTAAATTCTTATCCTTTTTTTTTGCAACCAACATGTCAGTTGGAAGTTGGGGGTCAAATTTTAATAGCACTCTGGCAACACTTCTAGACAGAGTGAGTTTGTTAGATGACAGTGTGTGTGTGAAGGAACGTACCTCCGGTGATGGTAGCCTCTACTTCAGGGGGATAGAACAGCAGCTCCTTGGAGGAGGGAGTCACTGTGATCTTCTCTCCAGCCCTGTTCAGTCATACAGTAAATATTAACTCACTGCATTATTACATGTGGTCAGGGCTCAACGATGACTCTGTGGTTATAATTGTGAATGTCAATCAGCCACTAATAATAGAGCTGCGAAGTAGGAGGAGGAGTGGTTTCAAGCATCAAAGGTTTCCTCCATAGACAATGTTACGTGACTCACAAATGGAGCTCCTCCAGTTTAGATGGGCCTTAAACTCTCACAGATGAATCAGTACAAAAAATGATGTTCCATTTTTTTTTTTTTTTGTTGAGAAAAACTCAAAAGGTATTAGCCTCTGTAAATAAAACCACAAATAAAGAAGTTTACTCTTCCAAAGATACATTTCGTTAAAAATTATCCAATTACTGAGCTTAAAATCCTGTAAGGTGTGTGGGTAAGATGTGCAGAAGCTTAAGACTACACTTTTTAGAAAATGGATAACTGCAGCTTAAATTAATCGACTTTCAGATTCTGGGACAATTTTAGATGAATATGTAACCATGACGGTGTGTTTTACTAAAGCCCTTATTCGTGCCTTCGACTGACTTCTCCATAGCAACAGCTGCTGAGGCTCATGGGCATTGTGGTATTTAGAGCCATCCTCAATGCCAAACAGATGGAAAAAAACATGATTTCTCACAAAGATTAAATGATTACAACTGATGGCCATAACAGAAAACTATAGAATTGTTACATCTGGGAGACTGTGTTGTAGAGTATTGTGTACATCATTAAAAAAAAAAGGTATACATTGTTATGTACAAGAGGAACATTACAGAGTGAACTGAAGTCTTTAGAAGATTGCGATCCTGATTTGTTATGTTATAAAGAGCAAAATATATTGAGTGAATATTTTGTGCCAACCAACCTGGCCCAGTAGGAAAACTCATAATGGAAGGGGCCTGTCAGTTCATCAGCCTTCTCTTGGATAGGAGGGCTATCGTCTCTGGCGCCTCCGTCCTCTTCGGCGGCACGGCGCTCTCGTTCCTGACGGCGCAGTTGAATCTCTTGCAGCTGCTGCTCCTGTCTCTGCTCCTCCTGGCTCCGAAGGGGACCCAGCACCAGCGCCGGCTCGCTCTCGATGGATGATCTGATCGAGAGGATGGTGGGGGGACATTTACAGACTGATGCACAGCAGCTTATATTACCTCAGGCTTAGAGGGCTGCTGAAAGTGAGCTCAGCCATAATGAGTCTTACTTGATGGTGACTGTGACGTCTAGGATCTTGTCGGTGGTGATGAGCCCGGTCATGTGATGCCGCACTGCAGTGAGAGTCAGGATACTGGGGGCCGAGCTGTTGGACACAGAATAGCAACCATCATTTGGTTGAATTGTTCAGCGGGAACCGATGAATTGTTTAAAAGCTGGAGTGCGGGACTTTTTGACCCCTCCTCCGTTCTGACAGTGAGAGTAATAACAAAAACACTATCGACACATGGCTTCTGTTACAGCTGTAAAATGGTGGATAAATTAATTTGAGTGTCATACAACCCCAGCGACAGAGATAAATGGAAACACCATCTCATTAGATCATACTTACGTATCATAGGTGTAGAAGTCTTGCTCGAACTGGTGGCAGGAGCGAGGGGTGACTTTGTAAACACCTGGACAAGCCATATTAGATGATTAATTACTTTGCTCTAGTTTTATATTTAGGTAATCTTGACACAGACCTCTTTGCTCAAAACACTGTTCTAACTATGCACAAGGGAGCAGCTGGTACACTGATATTTTTTGTTTTCTACATATGTTAATTCACACTATGTTTAGCTAATGAGAGGTCAGGAGAATGAACCTCACCAGGCTTGGAGAGGCAGAAGCGGTTGACTCCCTTAGAGAGGTTGTACACGCCGACATTCTCAGGTTTGCTGCCATCTTGGAAGAACTCCTGCTCAGAAATAAACATTCAGTTATGTTTAACTACTAACTACGACAACATACACCTAAAGCTACTGGAGGGAGTTACTGGTACTGACCAGAGTGATGGCATGGGAGAGGGAGCAGCGCAGGATGTAGCCAATCTGTCTGAACTCCACTCCCAAGACGTCAGAGTCCAGAACCTCCACTTCCATGGACTTGTGCTTCCAGCACCACTCCTCATGAGAAATGCTCACTGATGGATGTTAAAGATGGGAGGAAATCATAAATAATTAACAGACTTAAACTCAAAGTCACAGAAAAACAGAAAAGTGACAGATGGATGCCAAGCGTTGCAGAAGCCTAGAAGGAAAATTCTCAGATGCTTTGATCAGTTAGGATCAGGCCTTTCTCGCCAAAGGATCTTATGATAATCTGATCTTTCAACAAATGCTAAAGAAAGTAAACTTCTTGCACTACTCTGGCCTGGCAACACTCAAAGCTGTGTCAACATCCCCTAAAGATGCTGTGTGTGCAGTCAGCTCACAGGCACACTAACAGATTGTGTGTATTCAACAGTGAGTGAGATAGATGCAGCGCCAGAAGGTACAGAAACACCGGCTGAATGATGTGTGCTTCCTACAGCCAGTAATTACTAATTGATTTCCCCACAATCATTAGCGAATAATTACTTTGATTTCTGAACAGATTTAGAAACGCACACAGGATGAAGGAATCAGTTTATATAATGTGCTTGCCTTGACTTCTTCCAGGCGAAACACACATACTTTAGGCTCCAAGAAAAGGTTGAGACGCTTCCACAACTTGCAAAAACTCATGCTCACTTTGTAATTGCTCTAAAAATCGACCCAAAATATTACTAGTGCAATAAAGAATGTTTTAGTTGAGGGCAGTGATTCCTGACCTTTGTATTTCCCGGGAAGAACGTTGTCAAAAGAGAAGCTGAGGATGTCGCTGCTGCCAGAAAGAGCCACCGCTCTTCTCTCTCCTTGCCGACTCACGGGTTGAAGTGTTACTGACAGGTCATCACAGGATGCTAGAAGTCAACCAGAGGCCATGAGATCAATTTAGGTCAAAATAAGAACAATAATCCACACAAAGGTGTCATATGTTTATAGGCTGAAGCTGATTTAGCTCCCCTGCCTTACCCCAAATCCTTGTTTCTGTGTTTATCTAATTTCAGTCAAATACAGTCTGTATAATAGAACTGTATATGAGTGTAAATTATCAAGCCTTTACCTACCTAAACAGTAGACCTTCCCCGAGACAGAGGCCATGAATTGGGTGAAAAGTAGGTCTGTGAGGGGCCGGTCCACAAGGGAGACCTCCAGGGCCTGAGGCTGCAGAGCCAAGCCTGCTTTTACCTCCACTTCAGGGAGAGACACCTGAGCACATGGAAGTACAACCAAAGTTATCTTAAGAACTTGTGGAAAGATACATTTTCACTGTGCTACATTCATGTACAAACTCTGTAGTGGTACAATGATTCTGGACTGTTTCTGTAGTTTCTATAGCTCTGCAATAAAAATGAATAACATACAGTATGTGACTTCTATTTCAGTCTGGATTTTCCATTTAAATGAATTAAGAGCCCATTGAGACAAAACTATAGAAACTTCAGGAAAATCACTATTATAAAATGCTAGATGCTGCTACAGTCGTACCTGGACGCTGTAGTCTCCAGGTTTGGCCTGAAAGCAGAAAGCTCCCTGGGGGTCGGAGTCGACGGTCCGGCCGGAGGTCTTGTCCTGGCCCTGGTGTGTCAGAGTGACCTTGTAGCGACCCTGCTGCTTCATGCCTTCAGGCAGGCGGCTGATGGAGATCTGACCACAAACGCTGAACCTGTGTGGGACCAAAAAAAAAATCACAACTTCATAAAACCCGTTATCAATGTAGAAAGACCAAACAGACATCATTTAAAGCTAATTTTTTCTCCCAAAACATGTAATTTATATATGTGAAATACATTTCTATAAGTGTCTCCAGAACATGAAGACAAAGATGCATCTCAGTGTGTTACAAACAAAGCAAAAAAACAAAAAAGCAAAGGCAAAACAGATGCAGCCAAAGCAGGAAGTGGGCAGGCTAGACGTACCCTGCCGTGATGATGTCAGGAAGTTGTGGTGTGTTGGGGGCGATCTTTACTGTGATTGGCTCAAAGAACATGAGCTCTTTATTGACACGGATGGTGTAGGTACCAGCTGTCATGTTCTCCAGCCGGAAAGAACCATCTTCCTTGCTGACAACTGTGAAGACAGAACAGCAAAGCAGAACACAGTGTGAAAATGTGTACATAATGAGAACCACTGAATGCACAAATTGAGTGTTTCCACAATGTTCTGGTTGTTTTTATGTGGTTTCTGAAGACACTTGACTGAGAGCTTGGAGTCATCTCGTACCTTTGATCTGGTTGTTGAGGGACACCGTGGCGTCAGGTACACCCTCCCCGTCGACGGTGTTGAGAACTCGACCTGTCACAGAGAAGCCCATGACGCGAAAGATGGGCTACACAAGGAGCAAAAGAAACAGCATTACATGTCAAAATGTGGTGTTACGCATAAAATGTTTTCATATGTGCAAGATAATGACAAATGTTATAAAAAAATATTGAAAAACACAGATGCAATTTGAATCTTTACCTCTAGCTTCAAACTGTTGTGCTCCACCTTGAAATTCATTCTAGAGGGAGCGACATCAAAAGTGATCCTTTCTCCTCTGTAGAACGGCACCTGATACAAGAGTTCACAAAAGCAGAATTAGAGGCAAAAAATAATTATACTGATATACATGAGAAATGTTTTGGTTTTAAACTTACCACAGTGTATTCTCCACTGGCCAGTGAGGGGAAGAGGAAGGTGCCATCTTCCCTGGACAGAGCACTGCACAGGTAGACCAGGGAGCTGTCCCCAGAATCTGCTCCCTCCACTGGGGATGTGTTGCAGCCGCTGACGTCCTGGAAATCAAAACAAACACATACAAAAATGGAGCGATATAACTTGGTTAAAATCCTGACAAAATGACAATATTCCAGAACAAAAGCTTAAGCCTTATTCTGACTTTTCTCAAAAAGGATAGCCATATATGATCATGATCTAGTTTGAGTACTCTGTTTTCTGTTTATGAAAATGTACAATAATGTTGGTTTACCTCTCTCTTGACTGTGGCTGAGTACAGTAGGAAGGTGACCTCTTTCATGGGCTCTCCATCACTGCGGACTTCCCCCGAGACGTCATAGCCTCCGACCACCAGATGGTCGGCAGCCGGGGCATTGGCATTGGAGACGTGCACTGATGTGGTACTCTGTGGGAAGACGGCAAAGGTCACCACATAAGAGAGTCATTAATTATAAACCTGCTAACCTGACAGGAGTCTTATCAGCTGAGCAACTAGGTGAATAATGAAGTTTTTTTCTACACTCATGAGATACAGAATTAAAAAGACCCCTGCAACCCCCGGGATCATGCACTCTCCACTGTTTTAATGACACTACTAAGATGGGAAACTGCGATAATTTGGTACCCAGCAGTGTGTTAATACCTGGGTACGGGTGAGAAAATTATGTCAGACACAGAATCTGACCGCTGCTTGAAGTCCTGAGTTACAAACCTGCTGATCTCAGGAGGAACATGGCATAGTCTTTTTTCATCACATTAGCGTTCTCTGTTTATAATTTGAGCTAAATGAGTATCTATTACTGCATGTGCTTTAAAGGAATCACAGAGAATAAGGAAAGGTTTCGACCATGACAGCAACGTGATGAAAGCTTCGGTGTCTTATTATTACCACAAGATGCCAGATTCAGAAAATCTCTGACTATACTGTCAATGAGAAAAAACCTTAATTTTTTCTTAAGACACAGAGTTAGTAAATATTTTCCTTAAATGTTACCGGGTGGAAATTTTCAAATAGATTATTTTCCATTAAGAAGACACCAAAGTTTAAAATTAACTACCTAACTAACTAGTAAATTCAGTCCAGTAAAATTCCTCAAAAAATATATGGTTGATGTCACAGACGCTACATTCATGTTCATATACAGTATGTGCCATACCGCACTCGTGTACCCAATGTGCAATATAATGTATATTTGTATGTATTTATATTTTGTCTCTTTATCTTTCTCTCCTCTCATCTTTTTTTGTTGTAACTATCTATTTCGCATTAATTGGAACTAGAGCTCAAAGAAGCCAAATTTTGCTGCGTACAATGTTTCCCCTCGCTGTGTTGCTGTGCATGTGACAATAAAATTGAATATCTGTGAAATATCCACGTCTCAATGAAACCTGAAGTTACCAACCTGTTCCAGACTCCAAGAGGGATGGGAAGCTGTAATGTCGAAATTTCCGGGGAGCACTTTGAAGAAGGTGTACCTGTGTTATGAAGACCACACAAAAGGACATTACACAACGATTAAAGACAGATGTTTACTACAGGGAAAACCTATATAAACTTTTTTTCAACTGACACATGTAAGCTACTTACTTTCCTCCAGGCTGTGTGACGACACTCTGGAGTTTCTCTTCTGTTCCCGCTGGGCTGAGTTTGACTTCCACTCCTGCGGGGCCCAGGAGATGGCCCTTACTCAGAACCTGAACGATGAAAATCAGGAAAGTAAAGCATTACATCAGGGTGAGAGTCTCTCTCTGTTGTACACTTTACCACTTTTTCCACCAGGCATTTTTTTCCATCAAAAATCTGTTTTTCTTTTTAAATTTTTAATCTCCTTTTGGGTCGGATAAGGTTTTCAAGTCCACAAGAGAAATGTTGTGATTAACAAGGGAGGAAATTCTGAACAAATCTCACCGTTCCTGAAACAGAAAAGCCAGTGAAAACAAAGTTGATGTCTTCCTCTTTTGTGCAGATGTCACTGACTCCATCTATATGAAGGTCAACACTGGTAGGCTCTGCCCAAGAAACACAGAATAAAGCATGTAGATAAGGCAGACTTTCTTTCCACTTCCTTGACAACAACTAATAATTTAAATTTTTAGTTGGTTAATTGTGAGGATGCAGCTGTGACATTCTTACCAAAGCTCCACCCGAGGGGGGGTTCAATCTTCAAAACAAAGTCTCCCTGTGTAGAAGAAACAAATGTATAGATTAAAATCATCATCAGTGAATACAAGTATTAAAAGTACTAGTTAATGACTGCTTCAAATACCTTGTCATATAGAGGGATCATGAAGTAGCCATTGATTGGAGCACAATCAGTTTGATATTTCAAGGAGCCTTGTTTGGTGTATAGTTTAATCTGTGCAGGATAGAGGACACAAACTGATTATTAGACATATTTATAATTACTAGCACTGAGGTGTTAATGCTGCAATCGTTATGAACATTAAGTCTAAGACCAATTGTCTGAGTTAAATGCATCAGCTGTCATCAACAAACAGACCAGTCTATCAGGGATTTAGTTAATTTCACTAACTGACCAAATGGCTAATCCCATGGAGCCTGTGAATGAGCAGGGATTAGGACTAGTGGCTAGCACCTAACGTCTTCCTAGACAACGCTGACAGGTTTTAGGTTTCAGAATGAGCAGTCAGTGTAATTACAAATATATTGATGTAATACCGCAAATATACGATTTTCAGTCAAATGTTACTGCGTACAGAAATCCTCCTAATTAGCAAACTAGCTTTAGCTTTAGTCAACATCGAACTAACGCTACATTACTTAAATTACTACTGAATAAATGTCTTCTAGCAACAAAGAGCCAATGTTGAGTTAAAAACAACCTGCTGTTGTATTCATTTCATTCAAACTGTCATCACCAGTCTCCTCTTAAGCTTTAGCTTACTGCGATAAACTGGCTAACTGTTAGCTAGCGGCTAGCAAGCTAGCCGGGAGGTTTGCACTCTCACCTCGATCAGAGAGTAATTGATTTCAACGTCGGATTTCACAAATCCTCCGCATGCCACCACTATGTCATCGGAGGATACGGTAAGGAACTGAGAATACACAATACAGAATAAAACCCAAAGGGCTCGCATGTCTGCCCGGATCGTAATTCTCAACATTTTGGCTGACTATCTGATCTGTCGTTGAGCCGAGCGACAGCACGCTGCCTCCGGTTCCGCACCAGCTGAGCTGCTGTCACCGGCCGAGAAGAGACAACCAGGAGCAGCGACCTCTGCTGGCCTGGAGGTGGTAAACACTTGACATTCATGACGTGAAAAAAACAAAAGACAAGAGACCAATTTTAATATTTATTTTATTTTCCCTATAAAGGCAGTCACCGCAGTCATATATAAAAACACCACAATAAAATAAAGAGCATTTTCCCAAAATCTAACATTATTAATCGTACTAACAACCATGAATGAATTACAAATGAGTCACAGTAATGGTGGCTTCAGTTTAGTGTTTAGTGTATTAGTTTGTAATTTCCATAATCATGCAACCTAAGAGCAATTCCTAATGATATAAATGTTAGGATTCACACAACGGATGCATAGTGCTGTAAACTAGAACATTGTAAAAGTAAGAAAAGTCTAGTGTTAATACATTTAAAGTGCTTAAAACTCAAAGGTTTTAGTAATGCAAGTCCTTCTCAGAAGGAAAAGATGATAGCACATACAGTGAGGAAAACGCCACAAAAACATCTGACCAGCAAGGCTTATTTTGGTCTAAAATTACTGAATCGTTGTGGCTTCTTAACAGTTTTAAAATATTAAGATTGTCACCAAAAGAACACTGAAAAGGCAACACAATAATGTCAGCAGGTCTATAGAGTCCAAAGAGTTTTCACAATAAAAAAAAGAACATTTAAGATATTAATGCAAACAGTTTAGTTCCATCTAAGTCCAGTCAATTTGTCCAGTGTAGCATCTGTTTATTTTTCCGTAATATTCAGCCCTTGCTTCACACATGTGTGGAGGAGACTGGAGGTGGGTGTGCCAGGAACACTCCTTCATCGAAATTGTTGGAGAAGCTGGTGTGGTAGCTGGGGCTGCTTCTGCTGGTGCGGGGCTGAGATTTGGACACAGGGGATCTGACAGCTGAGAGCCTCTGTGCCTGGCACAGCTTCTGGATCAGGAAACGCTTGTCACGGCCCTCCTGAGCAACAAAATGACACACAGATAGTAGATTATAGTTCAGACTATCTTTGGTAGTAATTAAAATGATGACCAAGCATCGTCAATGTAAACAGGTAGCCCTGAAAAAGATTTACTGAAGTCTGGTTGTATTCTTGAGTAGACCCACCATGACAAGTTGCTCCCTTAGTTGGTTAATAACTCTCTTGTGAGCTCCAGCCAATGCGATCACATAAAACATGGCCAAACTGCAGGGGAAAAATAGAAATAATGCTAAATTACAACCATAGATAGAAAACATCAGCTGTCAGAACAGTTAAATCATCAGTTCTGCAATGATCAGACATAATGATATACCTAACTGGAACACGTACCATGTAATGACAAAGAAGGAAACAGCAAAAGCCTCTGAAGCGAGAGCAAAGAGGAGCGTTTGGACTCCATGGGGTAGCTGGGATACCGTCCTTGGTAGCACCTCCCAGGAGGTGGTGTAATTAACAAATGGTCCACATGCCTGGGAACAGTTTATTCTGTACAAAAAGAGATGAGTGACTGAGATTTTTTTTCAGTCTCCATGTATATTTAACTAACATGTAAATTCATGAGACAAATATTGACCTCTGATGTTCAGTAAAGCTAACAAAGCTGCAGAGAAGCAGGCATGATACTACCTGAAAGACTCAATTTAAAACATAATGTGGTCATTAGCAGCACATTACTCACTGTGCTACACTAACTGTGACAGGCACACATGCCAGAGCCAGGCCTATCAGCAGCACGCCGAGGAAGAAGAAGTTGGAGCTGGAAGCTCTGAATGGACGTGTGGCTGGACGGCAGTTATTCATCAATGATACCTTGAAAACAAGGAGAGGAAAGGTAACAAAAATATCAACACCGCAATAAGAGCTACCAAAAATATCCAGACTGTGAATTATACCAGGGAATTTGTCATTTAGGTTTCTAAACAGACATAAAAACACTCAATTTTAAACACTGGCATCACATCCCCATACATACTGTACAATTTTGTGTTTTCTTGAATGCTGACTTTTTTTTTTTTTTACAAGCCAAGCACAAGAAAACTCCACTTCTGAAAATGCATGTAGGACGAAATCACCTTTTTGATGTAGAAGATGAAGAAGTATTTGATGGTGCAGATGGCAGGCAGCATCGGGCAGTAGAAGGTGCCGATCCAGCATATCGTCTGACCGTAGACAATCTCAAGCACATTCTGAGGAATAGCAAACTCCTGCTGGCCCCACCACTTAGCCAGACCGCAGTCACAGTACTTCACTATTAGCCTGAGTAGAAAAAAGGAGCAACGCAAGAAAAGAGAATAGAAAAGAAAGTATTACATATAATAAAATATCAAAGCATTGCACTCAAGAAAGACTGAAAAAACCCTGTAAAATGTGTTATGTAAACTTTTTTTTTTTTTTTTTTTTTTACTGTGGGAAGGTGAGGACTTACTTTCGGGGAAACTCCACAAAGATGGTGACTGCGACAATGATGATGAAATCAAAGATGGTGAGTTTGTACATTTCCTGACCAACACGGGTCTCCCAACACTGTGGAGAACAGCCGTCAGATTTGAGACATTTACAAAGAGCAAACTGCAACCAGCAGGCCACACACACACACAAAAGAATGACTTACGGAGTAAAGCACATGGTTGTAGCCACAGATGCAGGACTCCTTTTCACAGTCAGTGATCTGAGACCAGAGAGAGAAGAGCAAAACCCCAATACTGGTCAACCGCATGAAGACACACCTGGAAGGAAGAAATAAAGAACAAAATGAACAGAGTAAATGTGTTAAAGAGAGTGATTCAGCCATTTAGTCTCACTGGCATTCAAGCTTTTTAGCTTAAGACACATGTTATTTTGGACACATGTTATTTTCCAGATAGTGTTTGTCTCCTGATGAGAATTACTTGTGTGTGTGAGTCGTTATTCGGAAATCCTGCGTACCTCATGAGGGTGAAGCGGATCTCGAAGGCGGGTGAGTAGTCCTCAAAGTTGATGATAACGGAGAAGAGGAGGGGTGTGATGAAGTTGGCCAAGGTGATAACAATTGAGGGCAGATACTCATGGATGAGATCCACGATGAAATTCTCCTGCGAACCAGCAAAAGCAATATTGAGAGCAATTACCTCACCATAAATAAATCTCCTTTGACACTTATTGATGTCAGCTTTGTCTAAATACACATTTTCCCCAAAACATAAAGATTTCAGGATGTGAACGAATCAGCACAACTTACTTTTAATCAAATACTTTATGAACTTCAGAAACAAAACAGCAGTAGGGTTTTTAGAGTCTGTGCTTTAATTGATGAGGTCAGAGGTAATTTTTTTTTTTTTTTTTAATTCAAAGGTGATTCACAAAGTGTATGAAGGGCATTATAAACAACAGACAATGATAGACAGACAGATGTTTGCAACAGAAAGCACATTTAGCAACATTTTGTTACCTTTTTTTTATCCATCTGTGCTTCCTGGGAGAAGATAGTGGCTACATAGATGCTGTAGAAGCAAGCAGCCAGAACACCAATGACAAAAAGGTTGAGGATGAAGCGGATGAGATAAATCCGACACTTCTCTTTGCGGGTGCGATCTGCAATTTTCTGCTTGATCCTCTCCTCCTCCAAATCCGTCTGGGGAGATAAGAATATGCACATTTAAAACGAGGAAGGCAAATGTTCAACGGGAGCATAGTGTTATACATTCATGACAACTCATGTAACTCATTTCTCGACAAAGAATACTACACCAGTCTGAATGACTGAGAGGACATCCTGAGGAAGATACATAAAATATCTTTAGATATATACAAACCACCCGAAAAGAGGTTTATGATCCAGATTAAAATTGGACTTCTCTCAGCATGTAAAAATGGCCTTATCTTACCTTATGACTCCTGGCAAATCCTGCTATATAAACACATCTGGTTTAACAGAAAGATCAACTAACCTTAAGCTCATAGAGCAGACTGCTTCTCTTCAGCTTTACAGCGTTCTCATTGGTGATGCAGAAGTCCCAGCCAGCAAAGATCTTGTTGCAAAAACTCTGGAAGCGGTCCTCATCCTGAACCAGGTTGCGTTTGAATCCTGTGGCAGACCTTGGGGGAAAAAAAAGCCAAGTTATCAACACAGATCCTTCAAATAAATTGAATCCCTCATGATTTTGCCTTTGCTGTACCTTTTGACAATCCAGACAAGACTTAGAAAGAGGTACGCGACAGTGGCCAGCAGGTAGGCCAGTGGTAAGTTATAGGTGGTCATTGGAAAGTGGATTTTGTCCACTTTATAGTAGCCATAGAAAAGATAGGTCTGTTCTAGGAAGCCCTGCGGATAAAGCACAAAAGATGAGTGAGAAAACCACTATGGCAGTTTGTTTCTCCAGAGACCTTTAAAGATAAAGTGCAAGGACTTACTCCGCCAGAGAGCAGGTCGGTGATGTGCTCGTGGAAGATGACAAGACCTCGGCGAGCGCTGCTTGGATACACGCTGCACACACTACCTGTGGTCAAGCACAGTAAGATATAAGCTTAATTTTGGATGTTTAGCATATCTTTTGGCTGAATGCTAGATGTGCTCTAAACAAACAAGCTTCCTCTGACCATCATTCTGGTTGTAGGTAATATTCCCTGCGACGTGGGGGGCAATGACGATGGGCAACATGACAAAGCTGAACATAATCACGAAGATGATCAAGTTGAGCATGACCAGGAAGCGCAGGAACGAAAAGTAAGACAGGATCCCCGTGCCGAACATCCCTGCCACATGTGAGACAAAGACAACAAAATCAGAATTGGTACATTTTCTGTTAGAGCAGAAGTATGTTTGCTCATTTTGGCCATCCTGAAAAGAAATCAATGAATGTCTCTGAGGCTAAGGATACAGTTTTCTGACTGTCAAGACTATCTCATTATCCCTCTCTCACCCTCTATCAGGTGGATGTGTCCTCTCCAGAGCTGCAGGGAGCTCAGCCATTCTCGGGCATCATCTCTCAGCCTCCTCAGATACCTGCGGGTGCTTTGCCTCCACTGTCTCCAGCTGCTGAGCTCTCGATCATCTTCAAGGCGTTGCGTTCTAGTCATATAAATAGCTTGTTATAAATAGCTTAATAAATAGCTTACTAAACTCGTTATATGCACCTTTTAAAAATAGCCAGGGAATAGGTAATCACAGTGTACACTTTAGTTTAATTATCTTATCTAAAGACGATGCTGAGGATACTATAATGTCATTCCTACTTGTCTCTGCGTTTCTCAGCCATGGTCTTGGCTAGTTCTCTGATGGGTCTCTGCTCTGTCTGGTTCTTCTGTTTCTCCTCATTTCTGTTGACAGTGTTCACAGCCCATTTCCCACTACCAGAGGAGCTGAGTCGCGCTCTGGAGCTGCTCCTTCGCTTGGTAGCGCCAGTCGATGACTTCCTGCGGTACAGCAGGGACTGGTAACTGGGAAGCTGGTCCAGCAGTAGGTTACTGGTGACTCTTCCGCTACGATCAGTGTAGAACACTTGGAAAAGATGGAAAAATGAGGTCAAGCTATACAGAGATGATGATATGGTGACCATTCATATGATATGGTGATATCACAATCCTGATTTTAACTGCCAAAAGTTGCAATAAGGTTAACTGAGAGTAAAATATATTAATCTTCCACCACCAAACTGTAGTAGATGAATGAATGTAATACAATATTTATTGAGCTTTTCTGTGGAAGCTGCTGATACAGAGACTTTAAGAATGGAAATGCAAAACAACTGCAAAACAAACTTTGAGGCATTATAATTCTGCTAACAGCTATATCACAGTATATAGGTGTGATACTGTATTTAATACACCGGTCTGAAGCAAGATATGCTTATCTACAACTTCCCCATTCATTTGTAAATATTAAGTTAAATATTAAGTACTTCCATATCTTATACAAATCATCATCTTATACATTTGCTTATCATAAAACTGGATTGAAATTGACTTTCCCATAGATACACAGTTATGACTACAGACAAACATTAGAAAGAGGAGTTGTTAAAGAGGTATTTTGTTGCCTTGAATTCTGTATTTTATTCTATAATATTCTGAGAATTCATCCACTTCTTAATATCTTGAGTGAAACAGATGATATTAATGTTATTCAATGTAATGCACGCTGGGCAATATGGCAACTAACTAGATTATATCAGTCTGTGGATGATAATTATTGTAAGAAGAAAAACAAGACAGTGAGTTTACAATTACACACAGCATGCAGCCATATACATTTAGGACGTTTAATTTCACATCATTATTCAGATTTTCCAGTTTTCCAAAAATGTTTTGGATAAATTATTAGTTTGCCGGACAGCATCACATCAAAGCTGCAGTGTTATACTTAAACAATGAAAACATACAGTAAGATATATTGTTTCTTCTGGCTTTCAGTTAACGTGTTGTTTTCTAATGTGAGCAACAAACACTGACAAATTATTTTGTCTGTCTAGTTGAACCACAATGGCTGAAGACGCAGACTCAGCAAACAAAAATATCAACAGCGGAGTTTCGACTCGATAGAAAGACTCATATAAAACCAGACCAAGCCTATATATTCAATGTAACATGTGCCACTCACACCATTTATTGAATCATTAACTAGAAGGACAAAGTTGTTAGCCTGTTGTCAGCGTTTATTAGAGTGAAGTTCGAGGTTAGCATGACTAGCTGGTGTTTCGCTGATGTTGAAGTAAGTTTTTGTTAATGACGTTAACTTACAGACAGCTAAAGACACACATATTGCGTTAACTTCAAGTTTACCTGAGTCGGCTTCCATCGTTCCCTTTTCTGATAAAATAAATATTGTTGGATTTATACGTTAGCTAATTGTTGACCTAGCAGTTTTCCTCGTTTACTGGGACTTGACGCTCCAGTTGTCAGGAAGCCCACAAGCCTTTCCCAGAAACCACTTCCTGAATCCAGGATCAGCTTCAATGCATAGTTTCTGATTCTGTCATATCCTTTGTCTTTTATCTTACTGCTTTTACATGTCAAGATTTAATCACTCGCCTATATAGTTGTGAAAACAAATGAAGTGATTGCAGTAGTGTATGTATCGTATGTAGTTGTTATACTGTGTTTAATACACTGGCCTGGCAGTCATTGGAGTTTTACTAATTTTGTTAACTTTTTTAAATTATTAATTTTTAATTAATTTATAACTTTCCTGACATTTGTAAATATTATGTCAAGTATTAAGTATTTCCGTATCTTATACAAGGACACTTAATTTAATCATTACTTGACATAAAATTGAATTGCAATTGAATTTCCCAATAAAAACAGTTGGTTAGTTAACAAAACTGTATATAAAGTAGGTGAAACTAGCTCCACGTCCCGCAGCTACAATAGTAACATGCAGATTACACACTGATGCTTCAGTATTAATAATGTACTTTATTAATTTTACTTAATATATCAGTCACAGGGGACAATTTTCTGCATAACAATTACCTTTACTTTCAATATTTAAAGTAAATTACTTCTGAACTTTTACTTAAGTAGGATTTTTCATACAGGACTTCTACTTTTGATGGAGTATTTTTACATTTAAGTATTGCTACTTTTACTTGTACTTTAAGTACTTCTTCCACCTCTGAGAGATTTTCAGAGGCAGTTAATTAAAGGGTATTCCAGTGATATAGTATTGCTCTTGTCAAAAAAAAAGGACTGTCAAAAGAAAAACAGCAGAATTTGAGATATCCTGACTTTTGGTCCCTATATGGGTCACACCTCACACACAAAAACACTACATACTGCATTTCCCATATGTCCCTGCTATCTCAAACTCCCAGTTTGTAATGTAGGTTATAACTTAGGAAAACTATGAAATCTCAAGCAGACTTTAGAAAGCTGCCTCCATGGCCACAAAGGATGTGCTTATGCAGATGCTTTCACAGTCAGAGTATTACGATGAGTGAGCTGAATGTCATGTAAAAGCATTAGACTGCCCCCCAAGGCAAAAAAGATGAGCAAAAGAAATGAGAAGAAGCATTGCAACTCAAGACAGTGAGTAACGATGCAGAATATATCCAATAAAATGAAGTTGTTTAAAGGCAGTATTCATTATCTGAATTGAATCCACAAAGTTTACCAGTTGCTGGTTTACAGTCAAGTTGGACCATGATTTCTGAAGAATCACAGTGCAAAACAATGAAATTCCTGGTTGAAGTGTTTAACATGTAGTGATGTATGCACATATATCCTGTGTTAGACCTTGACCAAGAGAATTTTCCTTTAGTTACTGAGTTGTGAAATAATTCCCAATTTGTGAGAACACTTCTTTTTATTGCTGTTGTGTAAAATGATGTATTTATTCATTATTGATTTATTTATCAATCACTAGATAAGTTCAGTCAGTAAGCAGCACCACAGGTCAACCTAGACACAGCATGGACTCTTGGACACCCGCCTGAAATCCTAATAAGGATGCAAATTGAATTTTAGCCTTTGGGTTTCCTTATTGATGTCATAATACAAAGCGTTCACATGAGATTTGCGTGGCCTCTTCACAAGCAGTGGACTTTTACCTTTATGGCTTTCACACACTTCCTGGTAGCCAGACAGTCCTTATTTTTTATCTCATTGACGGTGCTTCTTCCCAGGATACTCCCCAGGCTTGCTCTGAACAGACTGCTAGAAAGACTCAGTCATTCTTCAAAATTTTATCAGGACTTACATGTTCTTTTCACAACACAATTACCAGGTAAGCAGGGCTTGATAATAGAGGGGAATATAGTATTACAAGATTTTTAATTATCTGCACAGTTTGGCATTTCTGTGACAGCCTATACTCACTCAAGCACTACTTGTAGTCACAGTCTATGAAGTTATTCTTTCTAACTTTCATGGCTGAGTTGTCAGTCTGTCATTCTCTGTTAATTGTTAGTCAGATTTTCCTATCCTGCTATCCTTTAATGGCTCTGTGTGGGAAACATAAAGCTATGATACTACATGTGGTAGAAACCAAACCTACTGTATGAATTAATGATGAATAGATGAGGATGGGACCAACAGATTAAATTACACATGCTTCACTCTGACAATGTCACTCTGAACACAGCATGCTACTTGGCCTCAACATGCGTTGCTTCTTGTTTAAGTTATATTAAATTTGACTTAGCTGGCAACCGAAGCCAATATGAAATGAGGGCAAACCCTCTTATCTCTCTTGTGATAACTTAAAACACATTACTATAGTCATCTGTGTTTTTGTTCATTCAGTAGAGCGAGTTTTTTTTAAAGTGTGTTGCTGTAACTGGACTTAAACACACATCAATATATTTTAGAAGGACTGCGACAGAGTGAGCTGAAGGATCACTGTCGTCTCCAAAGAAGAGCACAAGGATCAATTTGAAGGATCTCATGTCAAGTTACAGCAACGGAGGATTTTTCAACCCCGCCTACCATGACAGCGAGACTCTGGAAATTGATAGAAGGTTTGTGGTAATATAATAACAAAAAAATGTGTTTTTGTCTTAGAAAGTGCATCACTGCATTATTTATCCAGAAAAAAACTGTTTTGCCATTTATCAAATAATGTGTTTGAGGGAGCGCTGTGGGTAAGAACAGACTGTTTGTACTTTTAATCAGAGGGCATGTAATGTACTGTAAAAGAACAAACAGGATGTGCTCAAGGAACATTTTGTGGTAAAAACTTTTAAGATCTCAGGACTTTGGAAAGAGGTCAAACTGGAAGTTTCTAAAAGTTTCTGGAAAAAGCAGACTTGCCAAGTCTGAAGTGCCATTTGTCTCTGAAGTTTACTCACCAAATAAGCCATAAGCCTTTCTTCTTTTGTAGAGCATTACATATTCACATGAGAAAAACATCACCCCAATTGCAGTCACATCTATGGCAGCGGTTTCATTACAGATAATAATCGCATTATAATCATAACATGAAATTCCAGCTCCTGTTTTGGGTTGATAACCACAGTCCTCAAATGACCTCAAAGATAAGCAGTTTATCTTTCATCTTTATATTTATGAATTCATTCTCTAGGTCTTCCAGCAAAACCCATCACACTAACCCCTATGCCAGGGAAGATCCAGCCTGGCGGGGTGAGAGAGCAGACACATATCACTCATCAACAGGTCAGGGCAGCAGTGGTGATGCTGTAGGGAGAGTACCCTGGGGGGGCTGGCAGGAGGAGAGCTGGAGGGGGAGAGAAAGCATCCCCATGGGCCTCCTCTCAACACGCCCGGGGAGTCCTTCATTGCAACATGACCACAGTGAGTGGACTATTTCCATGTGACAAGACTAGATTTAATGTCTCTGTTGAGTCTTAGTATACATTTTGAAGTAAAAGCTAGATTGTATGTGAAAAAAAACCCACCGTTATTTTGTTTTGACCACTGACACCTCAGCTTTTTTGTGCCTCTCTGTGTTGCTAAGTGACACTGCTACTGATACTTAGACTGTTAACGTCTACACAATCTCTTCCTCACTTTTTAAAAAATCTAGATCACAGTGTGTTCCAGATCAACCCTGACTCTCACTATGATAGAACGCTGTCTATTCGACTTCCTTCTGCATCTTCAGGTAATGGTTAAACTATGTTTTCTCCATTGATAATACTTTCTTTTCACAGTCTTTTCAAAGTTTCTGTGCACTCTCATGCTGTTGCCATGGTATCACTAAACATACACAAAGCTGTAAAGTGCATTACAAGACAATAATTAGAGATAAATGTGTCATGTTGACCTCTCGACTTTGCTTATAAATCAACTTAGAAAACTGGGTAATTATTAATGGAGGCTGCACTCAACAACAAATAGAAAGAAAATGAAGGAAGTTGGCAAAGAAAATGAAACAGAGGGAAGGGGATTCTTGGGGAAAATGTTATCTTAATCTGAAGGACATAATCAAGGGTTGTGTACACACAAGAAATCTGAGTGGACATTTGTTGTTGTCAGGCATTGTTGGTCTGTTGGTCAGCCCACTGCTTTGGTCCTGGCTGAAATATTACAAAAACTAGTCAATGGATAGCCGATGAAATTTGGTACAAATATTCATGGTCCCCAGAGGATGTTTCCTTATGATCTTGGTGATCCCCTTTTCCTCTAGTGCCATCAGCAGGTCAAAGTTTTCACTTATCATGTAAAATATCTTACTATCTACTAGACTAATTGGCATAAATGGTGCCCAGAGGATGAATCTTTGTGAGTTTGGTGATCCCCTGGGATTTCCTCTAGCACTGCAAAGAGGTTGACATTTGTGCTTTTGAGTATAATGTCTAAACAACTATTGTGTGGATTGTGATGAAATTCAGTTCAGGTATTCATATATCCCTCAGAATGAACTGATATAACTTTTGGTGATCCGATCACTTTCTATAAAGCAGCAACATTTGAAATCGTCAGAATTTGATTTATGACCAAATAGCAACAGTAAAACCAATGACATTCTCATCACCCACAGTTTTAATTTGTGTTTAATGTTAATTATCAAATGGTAGCATGTCAACATGCTAAACTAAGATGGTGAACATGGTAAATATGTTGGCATTGTCATTGTGAGCATGTTAGCATGATGATGTTTAGCTCAAAACATTGCTGTACCTATCACAGAGCCTTACAGAGGCTGTGATAATACAATTTAATTACACTGTAATTTGCTTGCTATATTATTAAGCGTTACCATACCTGTGAATAACAGTAGTCATACTAGTGTTGCAGTCGGCACCGTAGTCTCTGACAATGTGATGAACTGCAGCACCAACAGCCGTAGTATCATAGGTTTAATATGAAGTAGGATAATGTTACTGGTGCAGTAGCACCCACATGAGCTCATACTGTACATTTCACTGCTATCAACTCTACTTTCAATCAATGTGTATCTACAGTAAGAAATATACACATCTAAAGTTAGGTGCAGTTTTTGAATAGGAAAATATAAAAATACCATCTCTATTAAATTCAAGTGTTGCATTTAAAAACTGTCAACCAATTCTTTTGTTGACTGTCACTGTCTTTCCCACCTGCTCATTGAGTTTACTTTTTAACATCAAGCTCATAGTAAAATCCCTGATTATCTTTTCCGAACACCATAATACTTCCTTCTCCTCTTGTGTTTTCACCCAGGAAACATGACAATGAGGTGGAGGGGGATTGCAATGAGAAGGATGAGCATGTTTCCTACGGCTGATCCTGGCTATTTAGCTTTCACAGAGGATGCCATCAGGAACGAAATGGAAAATGGTAAAAGCCCGTGATGTGTGTCAGCTTATTCCTGTGGATGTGTGCAATGTGAAGTGTGACACCTGATATGCATTCTGGATGGTCGCCATTGTAAAGATAACAGACAGCGACTGTCTTGTCTTGTCATCTCTTGTGTGACAGAGGAACAGAACCTGGTCAAAGAACTTGTTGCCTTGTCGACACGAGACCGAATCCGGGCCATTCGGGACCTTCCAATGAGCTTTGAAGAGAAGAAACATATCAGGTGGGTTGTGACTGACGTGGTTAAAGATGATAAGCCTCCTTGTTAGTGTCCTTGTAGATCACTTAGTTAACCATTACACCTTGCTATGAACCATAAAATAAAGATTATGTTTACAAAGACGTGGAGGTATTTAAAGTGGGGCTTTGTGGTGTTGCAATATAGAACACTGGTGGAGGAGTCACATATATGTGAGCAAATATACACACATATACACACTGCTCTGGTCCTGTTTCAAGGTACATTACACAGGAAACTATTAAACTGAAAACAAGTACAAAGGTTTTTCTGCAGACTGCAGTGTTCAGTCATTGTGGCAGATCTTGTAATTCATCAGGAGATTACTGTATGCACTTTCAGGGCAAATGTCATTATCACACCAAATTATGTTTTAAATTACCTTTGCAGGAGCCAAGTGCTGGCATTTAAGTCTTCCAAGCAGTCTCGCCGGTTCACATGTTTTGCTGATTGCTCTGAGAATCTGTCACTGGTGAGTCTCTCATCAATTATAAAAGACCTCATTTTGAGTTTAGCCATCTGATTCATAACTTGTGGTTGTGTAATACTGACAGTACGTGTACTCCTGTACTCTCAGTCTCTCCGCAGGTGCGGTTACAGCATAAGTTCAGCTAGACAGACCCTGGAGCTGTGGCAAGGCATCATGAAAGAGATTGGTGGCAAGTTTGGCACCAGTGTCCTCTCTTATTTTCTGTTCCTCAAGTGGTTGCTCATGTTCAACATTTTCTCCTTCCTGGTCAACTTTGGCTTTATCACCATCCCGGTCCTTGTTTACGACCCCTCACCCAACATTCCTCCAAATGTGAGCTTCACAGGACTGGAGATACTGACTGGAGCTGTAAGTGCAAGCTCATTTCAAACCACATACTTGACATGAAAGAGTCGCTCTTAGAGAAGCACCCACAAATAGTTATCACCCGACTCTGCAGTTCCCCTCAGCTCTACATAGCATTTTAGCCTCTTTCAACTCATTGTTTTGGTTTAACGGCCCGCAACTTCACTGTTTTTGGCTCTCACCGCTCTCATTAGTGTCACTTCAAGGCGCAGGTCGCAACTCTTTTAAGCAAAAAAGCTCTGAAAAACACTCTTATAGCTTGGTATTCTGCCCATTATGTGGCCAAAAATATCAATATGGATTAATATAGGTTCATGTAATATTTTATTGAACTTGAACTCCTCTCTGCACCGAGTTGATGAGAGCAGCATAATCAAATCTTTGTCACTGCATAGTAAATGTGTTTTGGTTTCTCCAGGGTTACTTCAGCTACACTGTCATGTACTACGGTGGCTACAGCAATGAAACCCTTGCGGGCCTGGTGGAGTATAACATGCAGCTGGGCTATTTCTTCACCATTGCAGTCTACATGGTGCTGTGTGGAATTGCACTTATCTTCAGGTTAGTCCTCTGGATAACTTGTGGAATTGCTCTGATTACATTTGATATAGATCAATATTTGGGGGTTATTCTACATGAATACATCCTACATTTATTGTACATTCGTCTGAACTTACCCAACCATCTCTATCCTCATGCAGCATTGCAAGATCATTCAGGAAAAACTATGTGCTTGCGGATCAATCCTCAAACAGTGCGTGGCAGCTTTTGTGCAGCTGGGATTTCAGTATAACCAATGAGAGAGCAGTGAGACAGCGCAAGAACAATCTCCGTGTCCAACTAAAGGTAAAAGCTCAAACAACACACTGTTTAAAACCCACTCAATCAAGACAGGAAGTCAGGAAAGAGAAGTCTGTTTTTGCCACCATAAAAACAGGAAGAGTTCTTATTCCCCCTACAACACTGTATAGTCACAACATTTCTAAAGGATGGAGTGTATAGTTACATTTCAGAAATCTTGGGAGGATATCATCACAATAAGCTTTCAGAAGTTAATTCCTTTTTTAGGACACATCACACGTCTCATTATTTTTCATTGCCATGTTTGTCCTCTTACCATCTTTCCAGGAGTCTTTGTCAGAGAAGGCCCAGGGGGAGTTGCTGACCCTCTCTGAAAAGCTGAAGCACTTTGGGGTTTATCTGGGCTCGTGGCTCCTCTCCACCGGCCTGGCTGTTGGTTGTGGAGCCAGCATCTACTACCTCTGCCAATATGAACAGCAGGTACACAAATTCAAATTAAGATGAAATAATGAGACTCATAGCAAAAAGTTGGAGTGATTGTTTTTTAATTTTTTTGATGGATAGAGACTACAGAGGGCAGGAAAAGTGGGTAGCCCACATCCCAATAAAGGTTTCTTCTCTGTCTGGAAAATGCAACTCTTGTTCCTTTAAGAGCTAAAGGAGAAAAATTCCCCTTACTTGCACAGCTGCATATCCTTTTAGGAATAGAGATACATATACAGTATGATAATACTTTATGGCATGTAATGGATTGGGTCTTTAAAGTCATGCTCCATAAGTTTACAACCTACTGACAGTAATGTGTCAAGTCATTTACTGACAGCACAGAACTTGATTCATTTCATTGCACATATTGTTAGTCGTTGAGCTCTATCTTGTTGTGACCTCAATCTGTTATCTTTACAGCAGACAAAGGATGCTGCCAACTGGTCTCTGCTTCAGGAGGCAGAGACTCTCCTGGTTCCCTTTGTGGTGTCTCTGATTAACCTGGTTGTCCCGCTCTTCTACTCCCTCTTCAACAAGTTTGAGCACTACTCCAGCCAGCGCAGACAGATCTACGCTCTGGTACTCAGGTTAGATAGCAGCGGTTTTAGTTTTTTATCAAGGAGGGAGCATACAGTGCATGAGTTAAAGGGCTTTCTTGAGGAGAGTTAGATGAGAAAATCTCTGTCTTATCTGTCCGTTCAATGGAGCCAATGGCCGATTAGCTTAGCTTAGCACAAAGACTGGAAACAGAGGGAAACAGCTTGCCTGGCTCTGTCCAAAGGTAACAAATTCAACCTACAAGCAACTCTAAATTTGAACATGTTATATCGTTTAATCCGTACACACACTGAAGCATCAAAACAACAATTTGTGATTCTTTTACACTGGGTTAGGTGCAGGGCTTTTTCTTGGTCAGGTGCAGTGGCTTCCTTGAGTCCTGTCATCTCCATGAGTTTGCCAGGTAATCAGCGGAGACTCCAGGAAGTCACTGCTCCTGGTCTGGGGTTTTTTGTTTCCTAGCTAGGCCAGCTGTTTTCCCCTGTTTCTAGTCTTTATGCTAAGCCTTTATGCTCCGGCCTCCAGCTTCATATTGAATGGACAGATATGAGAGTGGTATAAATCTTCTCATTTAACTCGATGAGAGAGCAAATTTCCCAAAATCTCAAACTAACAGCATGATTGAAATGTGTTTTTATCTTTTCCCACTTACAGAAATGTGATACTCAAGATGGCCATTCTGGGTGTCTTGTGTTATTACTGGATGAATGTGGTGGCTAAGAAGTTTTCGGTATGTGTGACAGGAATTAACTGTTTATTGCCGTTTTCAAATACACCAGTATCAGTTTCACTATATAAGCCTTTGTTCATTCATCTAATTTGTTTCGTACAGTGTTGGGAGTCCATTGTAGGACAGGCTTTGTACCGTCTGGTTATTGTTGACTTCTTGTTTCTGATGTTGGGATCCTTCTTTGGAGAGTTTCTCAGCAAGTGAGTGACATGGTTCCAGTTTATGAAATTATTTTCTTCTTTGTAAATATAAAAATGTGGAAAATTAGCTACGGATGTAAATCACATTCATCATTGATGTATTACAGTGTGATTGGGACCAGATTTCTACCACGTCTGGGGGTTCCAGAGTTTGACGTCGCCAGAAATGTCCTTGAACTCATCTATGCACAGACTCTGGCCTGGTAAGAACAATAATTTGACACATTAATGGCTCAGGACTTAATATTTTCTATCCTGATGTCAGCGCTAATTTCCTATTAAAAGTTCTTGTATCCTCTATTTTCTCTCCATAGGATTGGAATCTACTTCTCTCCTCTTCTACCTGCTATCCAGATTCTCAAGTTTTTCATTGTGTTTTACCTGAAAAAGGTAAATATTATGTTCACAAGGTTTGGAGATCCTGGTGACTGTAAACTGACCTACCATGGTGATACACGGCCATAGGCAGATACAATGCTATCGTTACCTGAGCTGCTCTATATACTCTTTAGGCTCATGTTACTGTATTTGTGCAGCTGGGTCAATAATTAATTAAAATCCCTTCATCACATTGACTGTTTGCTTTATTTTGAGCAATGGAAAAGTCAGGCAGGGTTTGGGATTTGTGGAATAAAACTATTGGTTGCATTGTTAGGCAAGATCAATCCCAGAAGTAAATGACTTCAGTATGATTGGTAATTTGACCCAGGCTGGATCTGGTGTTGCTGAATGTTTTATGAACATGCTGAATGACCTTTGAAGCAATGCTGCTCAAAGCTCTGATGAGATCGTCATGTTTTCTAATGTGGAGTGAAATGGATGTGATGTTTAGGATGTAATGAGCTTGTGGTTTTGAAAACTTTAATATGAGATTGATGAATAAAAAATAGTGTTTGTGTTATATGTGTCTGTGCACCTTCCCAGGTCAGCCTGACCCAGAATTGCCAGCCTCCGCGGCGGTCAGGCAGGGCAGCTCAGATGCAAACCATCTTCATCGCCCTCCTCTTCTTCCCTTTCTTTGTGGGAGCCTTGTCCATGGTTGCATACACTGCCTGGAGGTATGTGGACATGGTCTATTTTGACCATTATAAAAACCTTTATCTCACATTAACAGCTTGGAGTTAAAAAAAAAAAAAATCATTCATTTTTTAACAAAATTGTCACAAAAACCCAACAATCCCACACTGAAACACAGTCTAGATTCTCAATTAATGAACAAATTCTGTCTGTAATGTTAGGCTTGTTACCAAAGCAAACCTCAATCTTGTTTTCTCCACCCTGTCCTGCTCTGAAGCCTGACTCCCTCCAAGCGGTGTGGTCCTTTTCGGGAACTCAACAGTACCTTCAGTGTAGTTGGAGTCTGGATAGACGATCTGGAAGAGATCCCTGGTTCTCAGTGGGTGGTCTGGATCTACCAAAATGTCATCAGAAGTGAAATCTTCTACTTCCTTGTCACGCTCGTCATACTGTAAGTGCATGGTCTAAGTGCAAGGTGTATGTATGTTGTGTGTGTGTGATATTATGTGTTTAAATCCAGTTGTGAATCATTTTTTTCACACAAGCAGATCACAAGCAGAAGACCTTTATGTGTTTTGCATTTGCAGAGCAACAACTAAGTCTAATTCGAATCTAAATGTACAATTGTAAAAATATACAATATAATATAATTGATTATAATTGAAGGTGTTCATTTGTGTGGTGGGAACTCTCAATCAACAAAATGGACAGTTAGTTGTGTTGTGTATATAACACTGTGATAACCTCATGTTATATCCGAAGCAGTAAACCTTCCAGGTGACTGATTTTAAAAAAGCTTTGTTAGGACATGAAGCAGTCTGTGAATCACATGAGTGAATGAATCAAGCAGAGTAACCATGGTGTTCAATGCAGCAGCATAAAAACAGGATAACACCAAGCAGCCACAATGTTGCAAGGATTTTATTGACATTGACTTGATTATTAAAACATCGAGGTGATGGAGACTGGAACACTGCCCCCATGCATGTCTGTCTTTCTGTTGTTATGCAAATTGTTTTTTCAGTAACAATATGAAAGTCTGCCTTCCTTTTACCTGTTCCTCTGTTGACTGTCATGTTTTCTTTCTCAGAGTCTTCATATACATCTTCTGGCAAGTCACTCAGGGCCGCAAAGAGCTTATTGGTCTTCTGAGACAACAGATTGTTAATGTGAGTGTGGTTGAAAAAACTGCTCTTGCTCTCATCTTCTTTTCCTTTGGGAATTGGTATGCCTGTTTGAACTCGGTTGCAATTGTTTTTTTTAGTAATACTTGTTTTTTATTTCCTTCTTTGTCTCCTTCTGTTTTTCTAACCAGGAGGGGAAAGACAAGTCCTTCTTGTTAGACAAGCTGCAGAACCTCCAGAAAACTAACCCTAATAAAAAACCCAAACCAAGGAATCAAAAAAAGGTTTGTTTTGAAAATTCTTCCATGCTAACCTTTCCTCCTGAGATTTGTTATCAACCCTCAAGCAATTTTTCTTTTGTTCTCAGCACACTAAACGGCGTTCAGATGACCACTCATCTGGGGGTCAGTCCACCTCAAACGCCATGGTTCAGACTTTACTTGCTCGCCAGCGGCTTGAAGAGGAAGAGGAGAGGCACAGCGCTGGCGGAGTGCCCGTTCCCTCAGACATCTCCACCTCCAGCGCTCTGATGCAGGCCATGTTGGCACGTCAGAGAGCTGATACACAGGATGGAGATTTATACCAGATGCCTGATAAATACCAGACATCCTCCAGCGCCCTCGCACAGGCCATGCAAGCGAGGCAGAGGGCTGAGGATCATGTGAGGGATGAGTACTACAGTACAGAAGATTTTTCTGAAAACCCTGTCAATAGATCCAGCGCTGTAACACAGGCCATGCAAGCCAGACAAAGAACAGAGGATGCAGCATATGATGTAGATGATCAACCATCTTCAGTGTCTAGTGCTATGATGCAAGTCATGCAAGCCAGGCAGAGAGCAGAGGAAGAGGAAAGGATTCAGCGAGTCCCTGCTGCCCCACAAAATCCAGCTCCCTCAGGTTCCAGCGCTCTCATACAGGCCATGTTGGCGCGGCAGCAGGCCCAGAATGAGTATGATGATGGATACTGAACAAACTCATCTGACTTTATCATAACCAGAGTTGAAAAGAGCAAGAAAATAGCTTTTTATGCAGCTGACCTAAATGAGTCTTATCAGGATGTGATTTGTGTTCATAAAAAGTGCAAAATTAAAAGGATTCCTGCAAAAGAACAAAAAACTTATAGCAGGTCTACTGTATGTGAAAGTGCAGGTTCACCTATTTATGCACCTTTTTTTTAGGAGTATATTTTAATTATATATTTATATGAAAATTGTATGACAAATAATCACTTTAACAAATACACACGAGGCCTGTTCTTGTGCCATTACATGTAATTTGTGTATCACAAACATAAGTTATTCATATTGTATATATTCTCTTTGAAATGTAGATGAACAAAAATAAAAGAAAAGCAAAAATAAATGAATTACTGTCCCCTGCATATTACACTGTAAAAATGGATGTAAAAAACACAATATGAATGCCAAAATAAGCCAGTGACAACAAAGAAAATGCTAAAATACAGCCACCAGTATGGATAGTGGTCTTACAATTAACACAACACTGCCCTCTTTAGGTATTACATGGCCAATGCCTCAGTAGGCAATGACTTTTACATGAGTATTTATTGTCTTCCAATCAAAGCAGAAAAAACATCAAATGAAAATTACAAACAATTTTAAATTCTTCACATTCTGGCATGATGTGATACTAAACTGACTGTTTATTCTTTCAATGGACCTTTATGGGAGAAACAAGCTGCCTCATAACTTTCAGCTCAGTTTATTGTGATATTGGTTCACAGTGGTCCAACAAAAGTGTATTCCTCATTTAGGGTTTGTGAGACAATACAACAGTCATTGTGAACATCCAGAAGAACAAATATACACAACCATTCTGTGTACAAAAGTACTGCACACTTACACTCCATAACATATTTACAACATTACTCTTTATGTGTTTAGGCACATGATTCGCAGTATTTGTGGCTTTATTTCATAATGAATGAAAACCAGTTAAACTGTCACCCTGTCTTTGTGATTTGACAATCATTTGCATTGATTTATTGATTGACTGAAACATGTTTAATAAGGCTATTAGCATCTGAGAGACCCTCATTCTATTTTTAGGGGTTTACCTGACGACATTTTCTTAAATCTACATTGTGGTAAGTTACACAAACAAAGAGAACCCACTTTTTTCCACTTTTTCCAGTTCTCAGCTTGTTTGGTTAGATTTCCCAACTATAACCCCGTGTGACTTGACTAACAACAGCAACAACGCACCCACAGGGAGTAAATTCAATTAAGGCAGTGCAGAAATGTATCAAATGGAGCTAACGATGTGGCATGAAATCCTGTTAGGTGTTCAATCCTATAGCAAACCAGCGACGGACAACAAAGCTTCCATCCATCAAGTTGCCACACTGAGAGAAATGCCACCACTTAGTCTCCTGTCCCGCTCAGCACTGTTCTTCCCCTAAAGACCCCTGAATGTCACTCAGGTCCAGGGAGTCGGCAGGTATGGGAGTTTTCCTGCCGCTATTCAGGGTCTGGCTGGAATAAACTTCCACAGATTTGGAGATGGAGTGCACAGACTGTTCCCGGAAATATCCGAAAGCCTCCTGCGCGTGCTCCTCCCGGATGCTTTGCTCAAAGGTCTTGCGCTTGTGCCTGAACTCGATGACGGTCTTAGTGTAGGAGTTTAGAGTGGTGACTGACGCACCCATACAGCAGGTGAAGGACGCCCAGGCCATACTGATATGAAACACAGAAAGAAAAAGCAATTCAGCACGTGACTCTGTATCACCTCAGCTCTCCTTTTGTGATGAAAAATGATGAGTACTCGTGTAAAGACACAATCCTATTTTTCCCTCAATTTATTTGACACTGTGTTTGCTGAGATTATCACTGCTCCCCTCAACTACGCCGGTTCACTTGTGAGATCAGATAATCAAATCATCGCCTCGTGTACTTTTCTCTCAGGTTGGTCCAATGCTCATGTTGTTCAATGTTGCTCAATGTTGGTCGAGAATTGTTTAGCCTCTGAAATGAATTTCCAGCATTCTGTGCATATTGTAAAGGAGTGAAATATTATCCCCTTATGCAATTCCAATCATGCCTGTATTTAGGGTTTGGACACCAAAGCCTAATCCTGCTATAACATGAGATCCTCAGGCTTTTTCATTACAGACAGTGATGCTGGGGAGAGGTGAGAGCAGAGATACAACCGACTATTTGGGGCTGCTACATGCAAATCCCTTATCTGGTTTTCTAATAGGTGTCAACTCAACCTTATTCGGATGACACTTTAAATAACGCGGCTAATCTGATATTGATGAAAAAAATATGGCTATGATCTTTAAGTTCTGCTGTGTGTCTGTGGAGTCTTACCAGAAGGACCAGCCATAGTCCCAGTTATAAGGCCTCCAGTCAGGTGGACCAAGACTGACGGTGACTTGGAAGACCTGTGTGTACATCACATGAGCCACCATGCCGAGAAGACCTGAAATCGAATACACAGCGTATCATTAATTAGCTCGCTGCATGATGTATGGTTCAAAAACAAAATTCAATTAAAATGTGTCTGCTGCAGGAAGATGATTGTTTGTTTCCACAAGTACAGATTCAAAGCCTATTCATGTGCACACACATATACATACATATATGTATACGCTGAGATGACACAGTCTTGATAGCCTTAAATCCCCATCCGCATAGTATGCATGTTCATTTTGAAATGAAAAACAAATATCCTCTTTAATTTTCTTGGAATTCATTTTGTCAGCCGCTGACAGAGACTTTTCTTAACCTTGTGACTTGTCAAGAAGATTCATTCTATTATTATTACACTCCTACGCCATAGATTTTACATTAAGTCTAGATTTATTGTTCATCATACAAGGGAAAACTGAAGGACTGGCTCTTTGGATTGTGACAGAATTCAATTTTGAGTGAGAGCTTCTTCATTTTCACTTCATCTTTTGAATTAATCTTAAAAGCAAAGGGCTTTGTCTTTAGTTATGTTGCTCTGCTCACTACAAGATGAGATCTATTATGTTGTTGTATCGTATTTAGGAGAGCCTATTATCAAGAAACATAACCAGTAGTTGAAAATGGAATCACAAATATATTTATAAATAAATAAATAAATATACTTGAATATAGAGCAGGAAATTATAGACAGCAAAAACACTCAGAGCATTTTAGTTAATAACAAATAGACTCAGCCGACCTGAGAGCACAGTGAAGACAGCAGCGAAGGCATTGAGCTTGAGTCCATCAATGACGTTGCTGGAGTGGACGAGCTCTAAACACATGAGACTGAAGCCCACCACCAGCAGAACAATGTACAACATCTCAGAGACCAGTGACAGCCACAGCATCCCTGCAAAACAGGCACATTGGATTACAACGACATTGGATTAAATCAAATGGAGACAACGTTGAAATTTTAGTTCATTATTTGATGTTATATGACAACAATTCCACAGTCAACAACAGCTCACAAATTGACTTGCATAGTGCTTGTAATTTGGTCAAACCAAGCAACATCATCATATTTGCCATGAAATTTGGTACAAATGCTGCACAAATGATTTGCTGACTTTTCCTCTTGCGCCACCATGAGGTTAACGGTTGTGGGGAAATTTCTCAATAACTATTGGATGGATTGCCATGAAATTTAGTGCAGACATTCACGTTCCCCTCAAGATGAATTGTAATAACTTTGGTGATCGCCTGACTTTTCCTCTAGCGCCACCATGAGGTCACAATGTCAATTTGTCAAATTTATGACCAGAGAGCTGCAAAACTAATGACATTCCCATCATCCCCTGTTGTACTTTGCGTTTAGTGATAATTAGCATGCTAACATGCTAAACTAAGACACTGAACATGGTAAACATTACACCCGCTTCAAATGCCATCATTGTTAGCCTGCTGACGTTACCATTTAGCTCAAAGCACAACTATGCATAACTTTTAGTCTTGTTTATACCGAATTGCTGATGATTCGTCTGATATGACTGAATTGAGTTTTAGACAATGATTTTGATTTAATCTGATATTTAAGTGGTTTCAGAGGCACCTAATCAGGGTTGATGTTAACATGTCAAAATTGTATCAAATCTTATCTGACTTCCAAAGACTAAAGTCAAACAAAATCTGGATACACGCAAACATAAAACACTGCATTATGTCCAGTGTGCCTCTCGTCTCTCGTGCTACTTAGTCATCCTGACATTTCACCCAGTGACATTCAGACGACATTGTCAATACATCTGAAAACACTTAACACTAAATGTGTGCGGCTGCGCCTGTGTAGCCAAGCGTTCATATGAAAGGATAATGTTCAAAATGAAAGTGGGGTTCTTGTTGTTGTGATAGGAGCAGATCAAAGATGACACTGCTGAAGTATTTCCTGTACATGACAACAATGGCCCTGCATAGCTCAGTTATTTCATTTTGAGTTAAAATGTACACATTTGTCTATTTCATTTCATTGTTAGGTGTTGAATTCCAGTTTTGGCTTCGAACACAGCAGTGTACCGATACTGTCACGCTGCAAATACTCATTATGAAGACAAGAAATTTGAAAAGGATGATACATTTATCTGGAAGAAGGACCAATGTGTGCCTCTAGCCACTATATTTATTTTGTCAAAGCCATTTCTACGGAAGATTAGTGAGGACGCCTCAACATTACACTATCATAAACTCCATTTACAATAGTTACTCCTCTCCTTTCTCACCGATATTTCAAGTCAAGCCTCAAGACAAAATTACATTTAGAAGGTGCTTTGCAATAACAGCATCAATGTTTGGAGTTATTATTTCCTTTGAAGATTTAACTATAAATTCCCTTATTGGAAGCAAGAGAAGAAAACAATGTTTTGGCCGTGTGACCTTTAAAGTTGACTACGCAGGTTTATATTCAGGTTTGACCTCCTAATGGACACTCACCTTTCTCTGACGCAGGGGCCAAATCAATGAAGCTTCGGCACATCTCACCTGGCAGCACAGCAGAAATAAAATATTGTTATGGTGACGCAGCACAGACGCAGACTCACAGTAATATGAGTAGTTTGTTTGTCGAGGGACACGGAAGAGGACGAGACATTGAAAAGGTCGGGGGGGGGGGGGGGGGGGGTGTTGGGATTAACAAAGAAGACCAACGACAAGTTTACAAGATTGCAAATACATAAATACTCTTATCTATGAACTGATATAGATTTAAATCCTAATCTGTAGTTTATGTCCAGGTGTGTTTCACTAGATCAGCTCAGATGCAGTATGACCTCCTGCCATGTGAATGCTCACAGCTTCATAGTTCATAAGTTCAAAAATTGAATAAACAGAATGTTTAAATTGAGGCAAACTGTATGTCAGAGATGCAGCTTTTTGGGGCGTCTGATTCAGTGTCACCAGATGGTCTGTTGACACTCAACATCTGCTTCTTGTCCTACTGAATTACAGGTACTTTGCACAGAATTACAATCACTGTGATACAGATTTATTAACACTGTAATAACTGCCTTGCTTGTCAAACCATGAACGTATTGTGACACGTAACGAGGCCCTGAGTCAATTTAAGACACATATATGCATAAAAAGTGACCCTTTACACATCACGGCACTTTCCTGCAGATGTGGTGTTTTCCTTCTGTCATCTGTCGAACCGAGTGCGTCGCTGGATTTGTTGTAAGTGGAACACTTTAATCAGGTAGAAGGGAGAGTGGCAACAGCTGTTTTGTGGAAAAACTCATCAAGGCCCCTGTTAAATAATCCTTATTAACTCAAGCTGTTCCAGCGAAACCCACCCCCCCCCCTTGATGAGATAGACATGTGCAAGCAATTCCTACTGGAATAATCTCAATATTTGGGTCATTTCTGTTCTCGTGCATTATAAAAAAATAGTTAGTTAGCACGTTTAGCGCAGGCTGATGTCAGAGTGGTGTTTGGGACAACTCTGACATCAGGGAATTTGGGAGATTGATGCCGTAGTAATTCCAGATCTAGTTGCAGTGAGCCAATCACAGAGGAATAATCTGGCCTGATTACACCTTTGACCTCAACTTTTCATGACCCCTGCCCCTTCGGATGCACACATTGATGCACACAACTCATCTCCCCCCACCAAGCCCCTTGTTATTAAATTACCACTCCAGTATGGATAATTTCCTTTTCCATTTGTCTGAGTGAGGAAATGAAGCTCGAGCACTGTTTTCATTTCACTTAAGCTGTAGAGCAATCACATCTGACCCTATCCAGTGCTGTACAGCCACCCACTTAAAGCCCTGAATCTGGAGTGTGAGAGCAACCTTCTCTCCTTGAAAAAAAAACTTCACACTGAAGCTCCCGAGTGCTGCTGTTTGCTCAGCACAGAAAACTGTTGTTTATTATCTATTATTTACTTAGTATCTAAAATTGCATTTGCATGGATATGTCAACATTTTATTTCATATTAAAAAGCAAATTGTTATTAATGGCAGGCAATCATCTGGAAAATATCATGAAATGGAACAACCCAAAAAGTCCATTTGAACTGAGTGATCCATGCAGACAAATGAGGAAATTAAAATGATATATTCATAGAGGTGAACATTTGTTTATTTGAGTTTGTGTTACATAATTCGAAGTGTGAGTCACTGTTTAAGCCGGGTCAGACAATAGTCTGCTGCTGTCTGTGCATAATGTGATGATGATGATTTATTCAGTAACACTCAAAACGAAAGATTTTAAAGATAGAAGGAGTGGAATATGACCCCAAAAAATGGAGCAAATGCAGTTTTAGATACTAAATATATAGCAATAATAGTCCCTTATACATTTATAAGTAAAAGAAAAAAAAGTTAAATTAAAGTCATACACAGCTGTTGAAAATGTTTGGGAAAAAAAGGAAAATAAAGTTTTTTCCTGAGTTTTCCTTCATTTTCTCATACTTCATTGGCCATTTCACTGATATAGACTTAAAAGACTCCTCCAATAAACGTAACTCAAAAGTTGGAAAAGGTTAAACATCATAACATAACATAACATAACATAACATAACATAACATAACATAACATAACATAACTTTTTCAGGACCCCTAAACTGACACAAATTAGACCATGGACCCCTGTTTGATAAGATTTGTACTTTTAGATGTTTTACTATAGAAAGTGTATGAAACCCATGACCAAAACAATCATACATTCTGTCACTGTGTTACTTATGTATAGAATTGTAGTGAAAATAAATCATTCCCCTTTTTGCTGGGGACTCCCTGGACCAACCTCAAGGACCCCTGATGATCCCCAGACCCCACTTTAAGAATTACTAAGCTAAAACACACATGCACCTACAAACACACACACATACACAAACACACACACCTTCTCGTCTTACTTTCATCGTGGATGTTCTCCTCACATGAGAACCAGATGCCGGTGTGGAACTGACGGAACAGGAACCTGTCGTCCCCGGTCTCCCAGCTGTACACCACTTTGTTGGGGTCTGTCTCGTTCACTCCGTAGTCTATGCACTGGTGCGTCCGCAGCTTGCTGCACTTCGGCTTGGGTACTCTCTGGGTCCCCACGCACCAGTAGGTCGTTATGAACGCGGTTATGGAGAAAAACAGGGCGAAGAAGTTCAAGCCAACCGACAGAAGGGACCTGCATTTGCGAGTCGTCTTCATTGTCCGTGAGAAGGATGGAGGACCGGAAAGTTCATGGGTGCAAAGTGGAATAGGTGCTAATGACCGAACGCGCCAGGTGTGGTAAGGGTCCCATGTGGCACTCCAGTGTTCCCAGAAATCTCCATTGACGCGCAGGATATAGGCAGCATCCTCACACTGAGCCAAGATGTGTGCCAAAGTGTCACATCTCCATCATTGGACCTTTCCTCTCTCTCACACGCGATGCCCCACGAGTGTCCAGCCTATAGGATGTCACGTTGTCAAAGGATTTGACGCTTGCTTGCAACAAGTGTCGGATTTTCTCATGATGCTCTCTCTACCCCCCTCTGTAGTAGGATCATAGTGGGATGTATCTCCTCCCCCCATTGCTCACAAACACTTAGTCTAGGCTGCCATGTGTGAGACAAAAGTTAAATTAAACACAGAAATCACTAACAATAAGAGCTCGGCAATATCTGCAGGCAGGTTTTAAAGCTGAATGTCAGAACAGGAAAAAAAAAAGCTCAATATAATGACTAAATTAAAGGACGACTCCAGCAATTTGGTATCATATTTTCATAAAGTTTGGGGACTCACAAGAGACAGATTCTAACAAAAATGATGGAACTTGAAGCAGCACGGACCGAGATATCCTGACTTTTTGTCCTTATAGGCTACGTCAAGCTCCAACTGGATCCTACATTTCCCATAATACAACTCGATAGCACTCATTTGACTCAGAGAAGTGCTCCTTTAACTTCACAATTTTTAAGAGCAACGCCTCAACTAATATAAGTTTCTAAAATAAATCTGAGGCCATTTTCTAGACTGCATGTAGTCCAATTTTTAGGTCACATTTATCAATAGTGGTATCACTCTGTTTCTGCTGATATTGCAGTGTTATGTGTGTGAAAGAGCAGCTTGGAAAATGTGGTTTGAATGCCACTTCTAATTGTTTTCTTTAATGTAGAACTAATGTCTACATTCCTGTTTGTCTTATACTTACACATATGTTTATTCTTGTGCACATGTTGCTCTTGAAAAGATCTCAATGATACATCCTGTTTAAATAAAGGATGAACTAGCTAAAATAATGCGAAAGGCTAATTAGGTTAACTTCAGGGACTAAATTCAGGGCCCCTTCAAAGAATATTGATTTGGGCCACTCTTGATTAATTCAGGGGCTTATACTGTATATTGGTGAATATATGTAACTTTTTTCAAATTCTGACTTTGATTTTCACTTTGAGTTCATTCAGTTGTCAAAAATATGCTCAACAAAAGCACATTTATCTGTCAGTAAAATCAATCAGCAACTTTATAATTATTCCTCGATAAGTTCCTGACAACAGTTGTGGTTTTTGTAATCCTTGCCTTCCTTTCTGAGAGTCAGTTCTGTTTCAGAGAAGTTGAGGTCATGAAGAGGACGATGAGCCCACCCATTGTGCTCTGCACACTGTGAGAAGTACAGATGACTCCACAACACTTGAGCGTCTGCAGTAAATGTCTTCTAATCAGAATTGCGCTGGATCACACAGACAACACAAGCGTTGGCATTTCAAAGATGTTTCCCATGAGGACTGGGATTCTTGGTTTGAGTGCGAGCTAAAAATACAAACCGTTTGAGCTTCTTGGTGTTAAACAGTGTTTACATCCCCGCAGTAAATGAGGCCAGATAGACCTGACATCTCTGTTACCTCAGCAGCGTGCCTTCATCTTCAGCCCTGGAGGCTAAGCTGCACTTCAACATGACTCTGAGAAACTGACAAATCAGGCCAAGACTCTCTACCAAAGTGCCTCAAATATGGCTGAATAAGCTGCTGGTGATATGGCAGTTAATTAGCACCTTGGCACGGTCTTGAACATAAAGGTGATCAAAGGGTAAGAGGCACACATGCTTTTGTAATCACACAAGATTAAATGCCCCAATTCTCCCACTTCAAGTACCACATGCTCTACGTTATACATGCTTATAGGCAAAAAAAATAACAAAAATGAAATATGAAGAACTACTTTGATATTGTTGAACATACTGGAATACTGTGGGCAAAGTTATAACTGTGTTAGTGAACCCTACAGGTCTCTAAGCTTCAAAACGTGCTGTGTGTCCTTAAAACACCCAGTGGCTTTTGCCAACAGCTGACAAGCGTCTTATTTAATATCAGCAGCATATTGTAAGTCAGAACAGTTAGCCACCATCTAGTAAACACTGATTATGATGTCCGTGTGGATGGTAATAGGCTGCCTGCTGAGTTTGTGGAAATGACAAGAATTTCATCCTTGCTCAAATAAACACATTTTCAGTGCTTCAGTGTAGTGTGGGGATATGGATGTTCAGCCAAACACACATCCATCAAAGCCTAAATTAGGGGAATAACGTAGTTTGCAACATTTCAGATGAGGAGGTTCTGCTATGTATCTAGTGATGAGGATACTTAACTATGAATTTCAATAGGCTATTTGTGTGAATCTGGGGTCACATACGACTGTTGTTGCTCACCAACAAAACCTTGAAATGATGTCTGTAGATTTTCATATGCCAAAGAAAAAGACTTAAATTATATCAAAATTATAGAAAATGATGCTGGATCATGTTCTCCTTATTGAGAGGTCACAATCTTCAGGCTCTTTGACACAGACTGGTGAACCATTAGCTTATGGTGGTTAATGTTAGCTAGTGTGTGCTATCTTTACATACTGTAGATATTGCTGTGTAAATGACTGTTACTGAGTCAGTTTACTGATTTCATGATCCTCTCTTCTTGTGCTATTATTAACTATGTCATAGCATTTACCGTGTTAGATCTTAAGTTGGTATACTGAATTGAATCATGGGATCGCCATGGCTATGGTGTTCAACAGCTCAACTTTATTGCTTCTTCTTTTACATCTTTTCCATACATTCCCAACATCCACTTGCAATATCATCAGTACATGACACCCAAGTTGTCACATTGTGGTCACAGTGGCCACTGGTCAGCAAAAGTTACATGGTCTTGCTTTAAATAATTGGATTAAGTGCACAGCTTTCCTCACAGTTTGTGTCCCAAACACACAGTGTTCTCCTGACTGACCAGATTTTATAGTGATGCTGCATTTAGTTCCTCCCTGGATATTTGAGGGTGTGTTCTTCTCTTTTCACCTTAAAACACATGATTTCTAACTTGCTTTCACTTGTTGCTCACTTATACTTATGGTATTATCTACTATATACACTGTATTTCCATACAAATTAATTATTCATTGTTATTTTCTGTTTCAACAGAAAATGTCTGTTCAATTGTCTCATATTTTTACTATTTTTATTGTATGCATAGCACAGTTTACTGCATTAACTTCTGTGAAATGCAAAAGTTTAGTTTAGCCATACTTCTGTGGCCGTAAACATTTGACCTTTTCACACACAAATTTTCAATATATAGTTGTAGCTCCTAGAATTGAAATCACTGAGAGGAACAGAACTACTCTATTTATGGTAGGCATCATCTGACCACAGTATTGTGTCAATCATAGTTATATAAACATGCTATGGCATATTCTATATAGAATACTTACATAAGTTATCTGGGACAGAAGCCAGAATGGATTTCTCTGGCTGATGGACTAGAACTGATCTGTTAGGATTTGATGGGAGATAATAAGATGACACATTTCCTTCCAGCTTTGCCTAAGCCTGGGAATCACATGGACATGAGCATCATGTATGATCACTAAAGAAGAAAAAAAAAAGTGGGCAGAGAGAAATTTTAATGTTCTTTTGTTCCTCTTAAGGACAGCACAGCTGCAGCCTTTGCATGCGTTGCAGGGGTCAAGCATATAGAAATGAAGATTAAAATGAAGACAGCGACATGATTGTTTTTCCCTTATGAGATCATTACAGTACGGCCTCAAATCACACAGCACTGCACCGCTCTACACTGAAACATGGACGGAGCTAAAAGAAGCTTTTGGTATCCATGTCAGAAGAGATTAACAGTCATAGCATTGCATCTTTTCATGTGGCCTTGAATACCTTGGGAGCATATGTGGCTTCAGAGTGCAACATTGTACGACCTAAGCTCTTGATAGACACAGACTTCATTTGTATTTCAGCGGCAACTTCCGCTTAAAGCTGCTAAGAGTAGAATTTGCCTCTTAACAGATAGCCCCTAAGGATTAGTCTTCATAATCTGCAGTTCACTGATCCTCGAAATCATACTGTCTGGGTGCTCGGAAATCAGCTTACAGTGACAGTAGATGGTGTGCAAGTGGTTTTATGATTGAGATTGCGTGTTGTGTGGGTTTTATGTACAGTAGTGACGAATGAGAAAAAGACAGTTGTTTAGGGAGTGTCGTTTCCAATCTGCGCAGAGGATGTGTCACCTAGTGTTGTAGCAACATGCTGTGTGCCAGTCTCTCGCATGCCATCTTTCAAGCCTGCTGTAGTAGGACAGTAAGGCCTTCTGGTCTCCCTGCTGGACACAATGTGTTGCACAGTAGAATCAAACACATGCCTGGTGCATGAAACAAGCTTCTCTGGTCTGCTGTGATTTGATGAACCTTGTACGCCACTTAGCAGAATAACAAGGACATAAGTTTTGACTTTGTTTTGTCAGCGCGAACACATCTGACCCATGAATCCACTTGCTGAGCTCACGATTAATCAATAGAAAGGACTTATGTCTATGTATGCATCACAAACTGATTCTCATCATTCTAATGTACGGTGGCCTAAATGTGCCTTGTTAAAAAAAAAAAAAAAGATGTAAATGCTCATATGAAGACAGACAACATAGGCAGAATGCGTTTTCGTGCCAACAGGCCTTTATGTGGATAGCATTAAGAATCCAGACAGGATCTAAATCAAACAACTGTCCCTTTTATACAGCCGTACAGTATATTAAAGTTTGATTACAAAGACACTTAGGCAGTCCTTGGGTGCAAAATACCAGATGGTGAACAAGACGGGATGAGTGGACTAAACTATAGAGCGCCCTATGAAGTTAAAATAAATCTAAATGTTCGTCATTGAAAACAGTCATCAAATGTCTCACTTGAGTCGATGAGATTGACTTCAATTCCTCAGAACATTAATCCTTGTCATTCAGAGGGAATTTTCTTGGAAAACACTTAAGGTAATCCATGTTGGATCGTTTTTTGTTTTTTTTCTTGTCACTTTCAAATATACTGTGATTAACAAGCAGTCAGTGTGAAGACTGATTCGCCCTGTCCACATTCCTTGACCAGCGTTAGAGGTACCGTTATAATTTATTAATTCTAGACACGTCATCTTTAGCTATAGACAAAGCAAACATATATATGCGTCCTATTAAACAGCACTTTCAACTGAGTGTGTTGCAGTGGATACACGTTTTAGGACAAACAGTGAGAGAACAAACAAATTAATTAGTACTCTAATCATTCTGCATGTCAGAGGTCGTAAAATAGAAAACAGAGAATTTGATATTGCTTGGTTGAAGACAGTCTGGTTCTGGAGTACTGGAGCCGTTTCTTATAAATAACAAGTTAATGAAAATGAGTAGAAATGTCACTTGTTTTCTTTCATTAATACAGGAATGTGCAGTTTCCCCCTTGTTCTGTTCCTTTCATATCATGGAAATGTCACATGTGATTCAAGACAGAGCACAGTAAAAATCAAGCAAGCACATACAGTAGACTCTCCGGGTTTGGCTCCTTTACAAAAACAGGGGAAATGTTAATGGATCCCTATAGCAGAACAGGAATGTTGTATCACTCCTTCTTCTTCTTTTTCTTCTTATGTTCTCCCCATTTTGTGGATATCTACGCAGAGCTGGACACAGCCAGTTTCTTCAAGTGGTCCATGAAGACCTGCAGGCTGACGTCATCTGTAAGGATCGGGGCTCCTGTCTCCTACAGTCGCACAGGCAAAAGGGGAGGGATAAAGATAGTGGTTGAGTGTTTTACTCTTCCTTTCAACCATCTCCTTCATGGCATAACTCTGATCAATTTAATAACCAAATGCATTTATCAATAAGATTAGTTTATGTAAGAACTCTTGATAATCTCATTCTCAGGCTGCTGTAGATATATATTCACAATGTTTGTATACAGCAGGTTATGGTTCAGCTCTTACTTGACTTGGGAAATAAGAGATTAATGCTATTTTCAGCTTTCAATCTTCCCCACTTAGACTCAGAGGTCAGCTAATCCAAGACCTGTGTTTGCTGACAGTGTAACATTAAATCTTCTGAGTTGTCACTGCAGATTGTTTTTCACTCAGGGCTGCAGACCTCCAGGGAATTTAAAGTCTTGATTTGGAGGAGGAAATGACACATTTTGGAAACTTTTCAGAAATTGTGTCATAGTTACTTATGTTTATGAATGCGGAATAAACTGTCAGGGGGCTGCGCATGACATCATCTCATTTAAAATGAATGTGAATGTATATGCTCTCACATTTAAAAGAAGCTTAAGAAGCACATACACACACAAAAAAAAACCCTGAAAGAATTGATAGAGTACATAAAATATAAAGTATAAAGTACATTGTAGCTTATAATACAGTACCTGTCCCCAGGCGTAGAGGTTGTTGTGGGTCTGTGAGGGGTTGACTTTTGAGAGCAGGAAGCGAGCCTGTGAGCCTCCGTGCTCTGTGTCGATGTAGCGTGGCATGGGGAAGCGAGTCTGTAGGATCTCCTGGGCGTCATCCAGTGGAGCTTGCAGGAGCTGTTTGAAGTTCTCATACTCTGCCATTTCCTGGTAGCCTGCCTTTCGCCACTGAGCTATGGTCTGTGAGGAAAATGGCAGAATTAAGTCATGTCTGCTGTTTAGTCTCAAGAAAGAAATTATGGAGACAACAGATATACAGATTTTTGGAGCTGAAATGGAGACAAATCAAATCTTGTGAAATGAACAGATGCTTTGTTGGTTAGTCTGTGGTCTGCTTACTCACCTCTCCGTGGTAGATAACCAGCTGGAAGAAAGTGTCCATCAGCAGGATCCGATCTGGCAGGATACTGCTGCTGTCCAGGAGCACAGGCTATGAAGAAAAGATACACACAGGATACGGTTTTAGAATACAAAAACTGACAGACATTTCATATAAAAAGACATTTAGAGGAAACTTCTAGGACAGGCCAGATGCTCTGCGACCAGTGGGATACATAGAACACTAATGATGGTGTTGAGGGTGTGAGGCTGACCTCTGGTGGCCCGTGGAAGGAGTATGAGTAGAGGATGGGCTGGATCATGATCAGGGACTGGGTCAGGTCCTGCCTGACAAAGTGATGCCTGTAATAGGACGACTCATCTGGACTGTTGTTAAACACCTGCAGGAAGGGCGACCGCCGCAGGTGGAACATAAACTGCAGGTGGAGGAGAGAGGAATTAGGTCCCAGGAACATCAAATTAATAAAGACTGTGTAATTCAATTGATTATTTATTTACACATTCATGAAATAGTAGAAGTTTACCTGTGGGTAAAGCGACAGAGACTCTGACAGTTTGAAAGATGTAGGATCGTCTTTATTGAACTGGCCGAACTTCTGACACTGAAACCGAGGCAGACAAAACATTGTTTAAACACTAAATGTGCCGGAGAAAAACCTTTTTATATAACCTAGCACATCATAGGATTACCACAACACCTGCAGAATGACGTTTTAGCTATTTATAGTCCACATTCCAAACAAATCCAACGACGCATTGTTCTTTGCGTCACAAAGAGCAGGTGGTGCAGTTAGTTTTGGGGGCGTGCCACTCACCAGGCGGATAAGCTGCCTGTCAAGCCAACGCAGGACATCCGGTCCCTCCTCCGACTCCGCTCTGAAGACTCCCAGGCGAGCCATGAGCACGGCGGCCGCCTCCTGGTCGAATGACGACTCGATGTGCTGGATTTGGGACTGTGCGTCTGCCCAGCTTGAGTAGGGAGGAGGGAAGCGAGAGAGAAGAAAGCAGGTGAATATGGGTGTGGTGTGAATGACGCACGTGCATAAAGGTCTCCGAAGGCTTCATCTCAAATTGCAGGAATGTAAACATCCTTTGTTTGGCTGATATTGATTCAAGCTGTCACTTTCTACAATACACTCAGCAGCAAAATTAACTAGCTTGTGAACAATAATATGCAATGTTGACCTAGAATAAAGTACAATTTTAAGTGCAGTCTTGTCTGTAATAAATCACTGTAAACTGTATTTGTGAAACATAAAACCAGTCTTACTTCCTGGCGATGGTGGTGACCCGTATCCTCCTCTGTGTGTTGGAGTGCTGGTACTGGGTTACGAACTGGATTGCCCCTCGGCCGCCCTGAGGGACTGGTGCGTTGTGCTACACACACAAAAACAGAGGAGACAGTGAGATGTTCATCGCCTTCTTATTCCCTCTCTTTGCACTGACAAAAGGCCTTCTACTACAAGCAAGAAACCACATACAAAGCCATTGTTTGAAGACTTTTCGCTAAACAAACCCACCATCACAACTATTCACTCCTTGATGTGATTAGCTGTACTTAACCTCTTAACTTAACTTACTCAACCTACAGTAATCCCGTCATTTTTTTTTTTTTTTACCTGATTCACCACTTCAAAATAAATGGCCAAAGTGGTGGAGGGGTTGATACTGCACACTTTCCACTGGCTTGTGCCGCCAATACCCATCTCCTACACAAAACAGAGAATACATTATGGTGAATGCCAGTAAAGAACAGCTCTCAGATGACCTATTGTGTGAACCAAGGAATCTGAATGTCCCAGTTTCGGGGACAATGACTCACATTCTCTGAAACACAGGGACCCTTGGAGTTGAGTGAAACACAAGGTCCGATGGTCCCGCACACCTTCAGCTCCCTTGATGTCTACACAGACAGAAAGAGAGATATTAATTCAACTTTTGTGAGGTAGGTATAAATCTGTCCTGTGCTCTGATATGGATGATTGTGGAATTTTAGAAATTCGTGTATGTATAAATGACTACAATCACTTCTTTACCTTGACCTCCAGGACGCCTCCGAAGGCCATGCGGAAGTCTCCGTTGTAGTCTTTGTTGAAGACTCTCTGGAAGGTTTGTTTGAACAGAGAGGTGTTGAAGGAGTCTCCCATCACTATGTGGCCCCTGAAAATACAGCACAACAAATCATTAAGATTCTAAACTATCCTTTAAGAATTGCATATCCATAATACTTAGACAAATATGATGCCCACACCCTGAACTGTTTTAATAGTAAGTGCTGACGTACCCAGTGAGATTAGATAAGCACTTCATCTCCAGCAGTCCGGTCTGGTCTAGAGCACAGGCGTAGATGTCAATGCAGTGGCCGTTTACTGCTGAACGGTTGGCCATGGCTTCGTAGTACTGTGTCATGCAAAAACATGAAACAACAGCTTTATAACAGTGGAAATATACTCAGTACACTTTAAGAAACTGATATGAATTTAATAAAGTCTTTTTTTTTTGTACTGTTGCAAATGCCAAGATTTGTATGAGAGGATTCATGCATTTGTTCACCTTGGTGGCTTTCTTCAGGTGGCGAGCGTTATCCTTCTGGATGTCATGCCAGGAGCGGATGGGAGTTTTCAGTTCATCACCCACCACCATGCCTGGGCCCTGGGTGGGGGGCCCTCCGATGAACAGCATCACACGAGCCCCTGTGTTGGGGAATGTACCCTGAGGATGAGGAGAGGAGGATTTGATTTTTAGTTCCAGCAAGTGCCGTTATATCTCCGCTCAAGTTACAATTTAAAATGGTAAGAATTTTATTCTACTATTCTACTCAATTCGATTCAGACTTTATTAAGGACACAGATCATGGGGGGCCCATAGCACAATAAAATTCAACAAAGAAAAGAAGAAAAACAAAAAAAAAGAGACATTTCACAACGATCAGACATTTGCATACAGGATGAAACACCAACGGTTCCACATTCTTGACAAGAACCTGTCTGTCATTATAAGCCACCATGAGTCTCTTCATGCTGCCTTTTCTGTAGCAACACCGCGGGTGGGCAGTATGTAACAGCTTTAAAAAGAGAGGACTTCACAGTAAATTTATGAGCCAACATTTGCTTGTGCATACAACTTTCAACAGTCTGTAAATGTCATCTAAGATGTTGTGATAAGATGTCTCATCGATAGATCACTGTTTATGTAATGGTTTAAATACTCATTTTCTGTCTTTTACTTCTGAAAATCATAATATTACTCTTATTTGCATTATATTATGTTGATATCTATACTATATTGTGAGCGTACCCTCAATAACTGTTGAAGTCCAGCACTACATGGACAGAAAATCACCAAATCATCTGTGTACATAAGGTGGTTAATGAGAACATTACCAACCATACACTTGTTCCACATCCTTCTAACTGCACTGACAGATCATCCTATAGATGTTAAAAAGAGAAGGAGACAAAATACCGCCCTTTCGACCTCCATTATTCACATGGAACTGAACAGATACAGAATTTTCCCATTTAACTCTCATAGTCTGATGAGCATACCAGAAAACCAGGATTCTCACTAGAAACCCTCTTTGATATGATTTGTTCATTTTTCATGATTTATATGATCAAAAGCTTTAAAGGCATCAATAAAACACATACAAATTGCCTTTTGTATTATCTAAAATCTCCTTTAAGGAAAAAATACAATAATAATACAATATAAAGTAGTGAGTGTACAGTATGCACTTATTTAGATCCATATTAATTTCCTGTTGCACATCTGTACGGCTCATAAACTGGCGCCATTGTGGGTAAAATGGTCAGTACTGTGTTGTAGTACTTGTCCCAAATCCCTGTTTTGGGCCATGGATGTGAATAAAGAGCACTAATGTACTAGTGACCTAGTTCTCAAATTTGCCTTTTAAAGAAGAGTGTCAGCGGGGAAAGAAGCTAAGACTGAGGATCACTTGTGCAAATAAAGCACCAGTGATCTATAAAGGGACATTTTTTAAAGACATTTGATGGCGCCGAGTATGGGTAAGTAGGGTTCACAACAGCAAATAAAACATAATTATAATACAAAAATTCTTAATTATTTTATCCAGGATTAAATTATTTTCCATCCTATTAAAACAAATCTGCCTCAAGTGACTGAATATGTAAAGAGAGTAATAAATCTGAATGAGAGCCTTGAGGGAATCACTCTCAGCAAAAGGGCAAACCTCTCAGCCAACACTACAACAAAGTCCATAGTCCAGGAGTCTGGGAAAGTCTGAGACACACTGAGACATTTGGAACCGGGCCACGTAATCACAAAGCCCCTGGAAGGAGCTTTTAATATAATGTGAACATTCAATAGGAAGCAAACACGGATTCATTAAGAAAAAAGGGAGAAAGTTGACTCATTCACTGAGAACAATTAAACTAGCTGATAGTGGATGTTGACTGCTTTTTGCAGCTCTGCCATAAACGTAAAAGACCCATTCATCAAGTCAAATGCTTCCTAACGAATCAGTGAATCTGAAGTCACTGAAAGAGTCAAATTTATTCTAATCAGGCCTCATCTTCTGTCTGCTAAAGTAGAGTACAGCAGGAATGATCTGTTGTACTCAGTCAGTTACATAACCACACAGATTAGCAGTAGGAGAAGAGAGGATAATGATGATGGAGGGAAAAAGACAGAAGGCAAACAGGAATCGGCCTTTGAACCAACAAAGCAGAAGTACTGTTTCTGCAGAAGATAATCATCACGGAGTGTGTGTGTTTCTCAACGGTTACATGTGGCACAGTCATCTTGAAGAGGCTAAAGTTCAGGTTCCTCAATAAATTACTACTAATTCATTTGTTGAGTTTATAACTACATTATTGTCTGTGAGTGTGTGTGTGTGTGCGTGTATTGTACCTCCAGCAGTCCAACAGCAACAGACAGTGCAACACCGGTGGAGCGGAGGGGCCGTTTACCCTGAGGAACGGGCCAGGGGTCTCTCTGAAGTTCACCAAGCAAGTCGGTCAGATTCATATCCACTCTGTGTACAGGCTGAAGGAACCTGGATATGAACACACACACACACATACAAATTAGACAAGAAAAGCATTCTTCAACATGGAGAAATGGCTACCATTAACTGACAAAGACACATGGGATATGCTGCTGCTGCTCCTCCATACCTGCAAGAGGCCGCAGCATCGTTAGGTGCTGGTGGGCGTCCTTGCTGTCCTGCTGCTGCTGGCTTTGTTAAACCAAGCATCTCCTGAAACACACAAAACACACACACACATTGATAGTGGGCAAAGATCTCAGCTGCTTTGTTCCACAGATTTCAAAAGCACAAATTCCCTGGGAGAATACAGCGAGGGCGATTTGAAGTGAACTAAAAAGAAACATTTTTTATTGTAATAATATTAAATCCAACTATGTTCAGTTTAAGTCTTCCCAGTGTGGCATCCAACTTAGCTTGAAACATCATACATGTGAAAATTAACTTTATTCTACCAAAACTGTCCTTTGAATCTGAAAAATTATTTACTATCACTTTTCCCCAGAGTTCCCATATCAATCTCTCTAATTTCCCCCCTCCTTTTACCTGGATCTGTTTGGAGGAGAGATCCTTGGTGCCTCTGAACACGTAGCTCTTGGCGATCCCCTCACAGCTGAGCTCGTGAACCTGGACCATGCGTCCAAATGTGATGAGGCCCACCAGGGCGTTGGGTGGAAGCAAGCTGAGCGACATCTGAAGGGACTCCTTGAGGGCCTGGAGGTCCTCTTCTTCCAAACATGTGTCCACCACATAGAGGAAGATCAGAGGAGTCGGAGGTCCGCGCTGCAAAGAGAATTTAAAAGAATTCATGTTTAATGTTCGGTTTGCTGTTTGTGAATGTATGTTTTTGAAAAAGCTTGCACTCGCAGAGACAATGTGATTCCGTCAGCGGCTTATATTACTCTGAAAACCATATGCATTATTTATGAAGTAGCCACAATAGCAGTCAGGCACTCTGTAGTTGCTAAACCAAGGATGTTTTTGTATTATTTCGATTACTAATGCATCTTATAGCTGTATGAAGTTTTAATTACTTGTGCTTAAAACTATGGGCATTTATTATATATATTACATTTGCCCCTGGCTGAAAAATAAATATAAGAACTCCTCACGTATGGAGGTCATTATCCAAAATCGTTAATATTCACCTTTGCACAGTACATTTTCAGTACATATAATCTCCATGCACATGGCTGAGGTCAGAGTGCAGACATGTGTGTGGTATTTACCTGCACTATGTACTCAATGGTAGAAAACTGTGGCATGAGTTCAGCTGGCTGGTTCACTTCTGATATACCTGCATAAGAGGGAGGGAACTGCAGAAACACAGAGAGAATCAGATTAACCAACCTAATAAAGGAATGTTGCTGGTCCACATGTAGTTATGCAGGTTTTGTAAAAGTGATGGCAACTATGAATATCGAATACAGCTCTAAAATTATCCTGTCAACGTCAGTACTTACCGGGTTTCTCTGGAAGCAGAAGTTGCACGCCCATATTTTTGCTCTGAAGTCAACTTGACTGTAAAAGAGGGATCAAAACTATTTAGGGTTTGCATCCAGTTGGCGGGAGCGTAACTGTGAGCGATAGTGGGCGGCTGCACAAGGTGTATGTCAAGTTCTTTTGTACCACACCTACAACTTAAAACTGAAGTACTACAGTTACAAATGTTAAGACCTCAGCAGCTGATGCATCAACAAATAAACACACAGCAACAAATTCAAATTACTGCAACCTACAGTCATCCTCATTTACATTTACTCAAAAAGTACTAAAATTAGAAAATATCAAGAACACAGTTGGCAAAGGACAGTTTCATAGATGCTTTTTAAACCATTCCCATGTAAAAGATGGCAAAATGACACCACCACGTCAAAATAAAGGCTAAATACGCACATTATTGCTATCTAATGTTATGCAGCTTAAAGATAGCAAAAAGTACACATCAGTAAGAATGGGCATTGTTTTTCTGTGTAACTCACCACAGTGGGTTGAGCACTGCCTTGCAGTTGGCACGGCTGCACAGCACTGGTTCATATTGGACCGGGGGCAGGTCAGGCCTCTCCTTCAAGGGTGTGAAGAGGCAGGAGACTGGGACCACAAGCCTGGTGGCTTCTAGACGGCTGGAGGGCCAGAGGTTCCAGCTGAATCTCACCCCGTCCCTGTCTTCATTCTGTTGGATGAACTCCTGGTAGGTCGCCATCACCGAGCTGCAGCAGAGAAAGAGCCCAGTGAGGTTGTCAGTCTAATGGAAGACCTGGAGATAATCACTATGACACTCTGAACTCGCTCCTGTTTTTGTCTGTCTCTCTAAAACTACCTGCTCTATTCTACTGGCTACTGTCAGTGAACACCTGCTTTTTTTATTACAGGTGTTCTTTTGTAGGATAAGACGTAGATACTTGAAGGCATGACGCACAAAGCTGTCACCAGGAAACCTGACCAGCGTGTTTTGATGAGGAAGAGTGCAGTGTAGTGGAATCCCAGAGGTATTTTAAGCTCCACCTTTGTTGGCATGTGTCAGTGAAAAATCAATGACGCCTTAAGCAAAGCATCACCAGGACTCCTGTTGTAGCAACTGTGTACTCTCCCTCTTTCTCACCGCTATCACAGGACACAATAAAACAATATTTCAGTCATATTATGAGACGAATTTGAAAAGACGGCAAAAACTAAAGTTGCAATCTTCTGTTCAGCTGGGCATACAATTCATAGAGAGTTAAACTACTGTAAACCTGACAACTGTGTACTAGGTAGGGATGCAACTATTGATTATTCTCATTGTCTGTTAATCTACTGATTATCTGTTCAATTAATCAACTAATCATTTGGTCTATATAATGTCAGATTATGGTGATGTGTTTTGTCTGATCAACAGTCTGATCAAAGATATTCAGTTTACTATCACATAAGACAATGAAAGTCAGCAAATTATCACAACAGACACTGGAACTAAGGAAATGTTTGGCACTTTTGCTTGAAAAATTACTCTCATAATAGATGACGATTCATTTTCTGTCAATATACTATAACTGTATAATCTCCTACTTCACCTAATCAATTAATCATCTAATCATTTCAGCTCTAGTACAACAACAGATTGTTAAAAATTGTTGATTTGCTTTTAGTAAATAAACAAATAAGGGACAAAAAGAGGGGATGAATTTCTCAGTAGCTAAAAAACACCTCTGACAAAAGAATTATCCACACTATAACTTTAGTTGGGTGATTCAAGTATCCATTTAGAGCTGAAGCAATTAGGCAATAAGTAACAGATTAGTCAGGTGACAAAAATAATCTGCAATTATTGTAATAGTTATTTGTCACTTTTCAAGCATGAACACAAAACATTCCATAGTCCCAGCTACTCAAACGTGAGGATGTTGCTGCGTATCTCTGTCATGTCTGTAGGAAGTTAGAGTTTTAAACTATAAAACAAACATTTTGAAGACATCACCTTGAGGAGATTAATTAATAATGGAAAAAGAATTGTCAGCTGCCCCAAATCTAATGTTTCTTTCTATTTGTTTGTGACCTTTGACTAGCCATATCTACAGAAAGGGGAGTGGAAGTGATACTGTTATGTGGGGCATGATATGGGGGGTACCACTCTGAGGGAAAGTACCGTCATCCTTTACTTTCAATCATACACAGACATCACTGTTTAGAGCAAGTCATACAGTATAGTGAACCTGATTACTTAGAAGTGTATAACACAGGCTACAGGCCATGTAACATCACTGATGAACCCACCAGTGAAGGTCAGTAAGTTAACGTTAGCTGTGTGTCTTGAACAGCATTTCTACTCAGAAATCATTCAAATATAACCGTTTTCGCGGTGTGTGGTCGCACAACGAGACACACGAATAACAACCACGGTGGTTGTAGAAACCCAATGTAATTAACAGCAAATGTTATTTTAATCATCATCGTTGCCAAATGACACACCAGTGCTCTCTCGATAAACGCTACGTTGAAAAACTGGCTAACGGAATGTAGCATTAACCTACTTCCTGTCCCCTTCATAAATGGAAGCAGAAAACAGGCGGCCTACTTTCGAGCAAAATTAAGACGAGAGCTTACCTTTTATATCAGGTTGGCCTCGGGTCTAGTCAAAGAGCTAAACAGTCTATTCTGCTGAAAACAAATTACAGCATTTGGAGGTAAAAGCCGACGGATGTACAGGAGAACAGAAGACGACGGAGAGGGGCTCACTCCTATCTGCCGGCTGCTGTACTTTACTAGAATGACGTGTTACTCTAAGTTCAGACGTCTCCTATTGGTTCTTTTTTCCATGACGTCACCAGGGCGTGCTCTGCGTACGCACTGGGAGAGGTGCCTATGGGAAATGGAGTGTGGTAAATGCCACGTTACACTTGCCTCAGACAGTGGTTAATCAGGTGTTTTCATCAGTCGTCTTTGTAAAATGTAACACAGTGTGATTTTCACTGTCTGCTATCTCACCACTGGCCAATCCTACGATGTGAAGAGCTAGGCTAATCACTTTAACGCACTGTATAGAGCAAGGACAGTTTGTTCAAGTAGCCTACTGTAGCCTACTAAAGATTAGGTAGACTACAATGTACTTCGTTCTTCACTCCAGAAGTCCATATGCTGCTTTATACTTCTATTCCACTATATTTCTGGGGGATATTGTACTTTTTACTCTACTAGGCAACATTTAGGCAAATCATCTTAAATACTACTCAAACTTTGGATTGTAGCAGAGTATATATGGTTTTTTTTTTTTTTGTTTGTTTTTTTGTTTTTTTTACATTGTGTAGCTATTGTGGTATTGCTGAACCTTATTCCAGCCAGATGTTGGTTGAAATTTGCAGAGGTTTCTCACATTTGCACTAGTATAACCACATTTTCTGTAGTGATGAGGCCTTGCCTATGTTCAGTTATTCTGTTCTGCTTTAATTTAACTTGGCAAAGTGGCAAATGTGTGATTTTGAGTTATAGCGTAACACCACATGCAACAGTTAATCTGACTTTTTTTGCCCCTCAGCCTAGCTAGAGGCAATCTTTATTTCTGAAGTTACAGAGGGCACAGTCGCCAATAAGTTGATAACTGAGAGGTGCTAGATATAGGCCGCCTTCTCCCAGTTATTTCAAAAGGAACGTTCCTCTTGAAGTTGCGACTAGTAACTTGCATTTCTACAGGGTTGTAGCCTACAGTTTTATATCTCCATTATGTCTATCAGGCCCTGTTGCTCCCCATTTGCAGCTGTCCATGGTGCTGGAACTGGCAAACCTGGACACAGGGACATTATCATCGATCTGTGTCCAAACGCATTACACAGTAGGCTATATTTTGTAGTATTTCATTGACTAATGATAAAGTCTGATGAACTCAATCAATAGTTTCAGATTGAAATCACCACTGCAATGTGCCTTTTCACCGCACATCTCTTTGAAACTGAATACCCTATAGCAGCCTATAGCTCATTGTTTGTAATGGAGTCCTTAAGTAAAGACAAGCAGAATGGAAAGGCATCCTACAGAGGACTGACAACACTTTATGTTTAAATTTAAAATAACAAAAACGAACAGCAATGAATTTAGAATTTTTAGACTACTGCTTTGCACTGACTGATATAGCTTATTACTGCTAACCATGTAGGCCTGCTTGTGCCAACACATTTACACAATGTAGCTGTCACGTCAGCAGGAGGAGACACCCGAGAGAAACCTGTGTTTCCCCGTGGTAAAGTCAAGGGAATCTGAATTCATCATTACAGCTTCTCAACATTAGATGGCGCTGCAAACACGCTATATTTTTGGTGATGCACAAACCCCAGGAGGGAGAGCTAGAGAGGCAGGGTGAGGGAGAAAGCTCCCTCTCTCTATGTGTGTGTGTTTCTGCGGGGCACAGCGGACTCTCTCCTCCTCTCTCGCAGTGTGCTGAACCTTCAGGCGGCAGGTGTGCGCCCCGGCTGCCCGCCGAAGCTTTTCCGACTTTCACTGCGTTCAGGACTGAATTTGGATATTAAACCGATACGAAAACTCACACTGTCAGTCGGCTGCTGCACACAGTCCATCTCGGCTGTGAGGATGTTGCAGTGATAGACAGCACAGCATCCTCTCCGCTGTATCGCACTCAGCCGGCATCGTCAGCTGTTGCTCTAGCAGAGAGTGGAAGTGTCGGGAGCAACAGAAAAGGCCAAACTATGCGACTGATTTCCAAACGGTAATCGTTTACCACAAGTCGACCGGGGAGCGGATGCGAGCAGAGGTTGTCAACGAGCCTCTGAGTATTTTCTGCCCTTTGTCGGTGCCGGAGGAGCTGTGCCAATGGAGAAAGCGACTCCGCCGCCCCAGCCCCAGCTCCAGCTGTCGATAGCAAAGACTGAAAGTCCGGCGGAGGACATCTCCGGTCTGACTGACGAGGAACTGCTCAAGTGGACCAAGGAGGATCTGGTGCGGCGGCTGAGGCGGTCTGAGGCCGACAAGATGAGCGTGATTCTGGACCATGGGAATCTCATCCGAGAGGTCAATCGCAGCCTCCAGTTGCACTTGAACGAGATCAGGGGGCTGAAGGTGAGGGGGCGCGCATTGGTGAAGGATGAGATCATAGGTTTGGAGCGCACCTGAGAACGCGCATAGCAGGAGGGATGCTCTGCTGTTTAGAAACATGGTGTGAGAATGGATGTTATCACTGAAGTTCATTGTGCCACTGTGTAGGCCTGTATGTGGACCTGATATGGATGTATAATGTAGTGTGTGCATATATATAGGCTGTATGTGCATGCACAGGCTTAGGTTTTATTGAAACTTTTGCTGGGGAGGTAGTGAATTCAGGAATTCAAGAAGAGTTTATTTACTAGGGAAGGGATGTTTGCACTTGTGACCAAAACTATTGACAAAATGTGCCTTTAAAACACAGAGTAAGTGGGAGTAAAATACAAACCAATGAAGCAGAAAGTAATTCTCCTAATATTAAAGGAGGGGGCCATGTCCCTCTGTCTCCACCCAAAACAGCTGTGTCTATATCCCAGATCTCAAATCTGGCATCCAAATCAGTCTCTGGCAATCCAGCCGCACACACCTTACATTCCTAGAAAATCCCTGCTCCTAAATCTACAGCATGTGCAGTGCACTTTGCCTTTAGAACAATATGGCATTGTTTTGAAAGCATTCTCCTCTTCAGTAACCCTTACCCACTGCCTTAATTTTCTGTACTACTAATGAGAGAACTATGGCACAATGCCTACAATGTTTACAGTTAAAGCTGAGACTAGCCTGAGGTATAGCTTCAGAAGAAGCACATGGGGATCACTTGCCTTTCTTGGAGACCTCGTCACCTCTCCACCCATCCAAGCTGCCTAATTACACAGGAAAGAGCTGGAGGGTGAGAGAGGGAGAGAGCAGGAGAGGGAAGATGCATGAGGGAGAGTTGAATCGTTATACAATGATAGATGAGGAAAGAGGGAGCTCTTTTGGAGGTGAAGAGGGTATGTTTAAGGAAATGCTGCTTGGTCTAAAAGGTTTAGGGCATGTGATTTTGCTGCCCCAACCTAGTCTTATTTCTGTGTTTGGCCTCTCCGTTTCCTACAGAGCATTCTAATCTACATTATGTACTTCACAATGAATGGTACACAGTGAGTCAGTGCTTTTATGGGAGAGAGAGAGAGAGGATTAGGATTTCATTTCATTATGATTGCATACAGCGTTTGACTGATATCTACAGTAAAAGAGCAGTGAAATGGATTGAAATTGGACAATGGGTGCAGTGATTTACTTTGGAATACAATTAATAAAAGAAAAACTATTTTGATTTGCAAATCAAAAGCACATTTGTGTTTTTTCTGGCTCTGATCAGAAATGTTTTAATTTGCAATGTTTGTAGTCCCTGCCTATTGCTCAAATTTACTAATCTCTCTTCCTGTGTTGTTTTTCTTCTCTTTTTTCCCTCTCAGGACATCAACCAGAAGCTGCAGGAGGACAACCGTGAGCTACGGGATTTATGCTGCTTCCTGGATGATGACCGCCAGAAAGGCAAGCGTGTGTCCAGGGAGTGGCAGCGCCTGGGCCGTTACAGCGCCAGCATCATGCGCAAAGAGGTGACCCTCTATCTCCAGAAACTCAAGGAGCTGGAGCTTCGACAGGAGGAGGTAATCCGCGAGAACCTGGAACTGAAGGAGCTCTGCCTCCTCCTGGATGAGGAGAAAGGGGTGGTAGGTGGAGGAGGTGGTGGCGGAGGAAGTGGAGGTGGAGGGAGTGTAGGGATGGGGGGGTGCCGCAACTCCATAGACAGCCAAAATAGTTTGCTGCTGGTTCCTGGCCAGGGGCTCCTGATGAGAGACGTGGGGGACGGGAGCAGTACCTCCAGCGCGGGGAGTGCTGACAGCTCCGATCACCTTCACCATAAGCAGCCTCACCTGGCTGCAGGAGTGGGTGGAGTTGGAAGTGCTGGGGAAAAAAGGAGCCCTGAGCTGGTACATAAACCCAGGTGTAGCAGCATCAGTGGAATAGGAGGAGGAGGAGGAGACAGGGAGGTGTCGAGCCCTGAGCACCCGGCCGGGCGCCACCGGAGTACAAGTCTGGAGTACCCATACACCTTGCCCCAGCTCTGCCGACCCCGCTGCGGCTCCATATCTGTGCCTGACCACAGTCGAGTCATGCGGGGCCTAAGTCCGGAAAAATACGGGCGGAACGTGGGCCGACGCAGTCCAGAGCAGCACCCCAAGCACCATAGCTCTGATCTACTCCTGGGCCAGAGGCAGCACTTCCTGGGTCAGGGAGGCAGTGGGGAGCTCTATCAGAGGCACCACAGGAGCAGCATTAGCAGTACTGGGAGCCCTGAGCCCCGACAGGCACATTTAGGGACCAGTGAGCACCATGAAAAGGGCTGTGTGATCCAGGGGGGCAGCCCTGAAATTCATAGGCACCAATACAGTATGAGCCCTGACCATGTGAAGTTTGGCAGCCCTGTGAGAGACGGGCAGAGGAGGCCGGCCGGAGATGAGCTGTCACCACATCATCGGAGCATCTATAATGGCATGAACGGTACGTGTATGTGCATATTAATGTCTGTGCGTGTGGATGGGATGTGATTTCTCATGCACACAATCCATCTCTTGCACGCAGTGGAAGGTGTTGCGAAACACATACAAAGACACAAATACAGATTCATGTAGCTACACAAACTTGAACACTAAAATTTAACACAATAGCGTCTTAATGTTATGCCAAATCATTGTTTTCTCTTTGTAGAAGTCAGATAAAATAGGAAGGGAGATAGGAGTTCACTCTTTGGAAAAACTCAAACATTTTAGAAAGGAGAATTGCTGTGTGATACGCAGCTGGAATTCACTTATGTGATTGAGAAAATAGAGATACTCTCTCTCATTTGGACTGTTGCAAAATTTACAGCATTATTGATTCTTTTGGTGTCTCGAGAGGAATGAGAGTTGGCTCGCAGGATGAGACAGAAAATAAGAGGTTCAGAAATATTTATTTTACGTGTTCTGTATCTAAGTCGAACAGATTCATCTCAAGTTAGGCGTTCTCAGATGTCAACTTGTGGTGCAACTGTCTGCACAAACACACACATGCACAACTGTCAGACGACGAATTACCACCCGAATTTTTGCTGCAGTCATGCCCATCTCAGTTAGATCAGTGGGAGTTAAGGGTGTCAGAGAGAAAGAGGAATATCAAAGTACCAACTTGGCTGCTGTTTAAATACCCCACAGTGGCTGATAATGATTTCTGGAGTCCGGGGGAAAAAAAGTGCTGAGTGGCACAGAGCTGGCATAAGCTAAAGGACAAATTCCTCAAGGTGAAATATCTGCCTGACTTTGCAATATGAGGCTGAAATTACAAGAGAAACATCCTACACAGAACGGAGTAAACTAACACTTACGGGAAATATTTCAGTTACCTCTCATGACGTTAAGTCCATGGTTATGGGAGATTATGTGCTATTGTTACTAAATGATGAGTCATTTATGCCTATTGATTATTTGAATTGATAAATGTACTGTATATTCAGCTGTAAATAGACAATCATAAACTTGATATGCACTTGTTGCTTTCACCTCACTCGGTGCGTCATGTGTGCCTCACAGTTTGAAAGCCTCTGATCTAATGAAGAGAAAATACCGAGTTGCATGATGGGAAATGAAGTGTTTTTGGGGCTTGGCCCATAATGCAGATTTAAAATCAGGATATTCAGCCTCTGCTGCTTAAATTATGACCGTATTTATGTAATCTGTCTCCTGTGACCTAATGTTATGACATAAAAACACTAAATTGTTGGAGCACCCCTTTAAGAACTACGCTATAGCCTCAGAAATGACAGTCTGGTAGTAAACGTGGCCTCTCTAGCCATTTTGCAATCTCTATGGATTGCACCGGATTATTATAAAGACACACACAACTTTGATTTGGATCATCATTCCGTTTCTATTTTAGCTCATGGCAGTCATGCACTCTGTAGCTCTGTAAGAGATTTCAATCTTGATGTAACCTGAAACCCATATGATGTCTGCAAAAGGCCACGCCACGTTAATGCCTCACAAAATCCTTAATTGGAAAATGTTGTGAGTGCACAGGGGCACTCACTGGCCCTCGAGTCTGGTGGTTTGCCAACTGTGGCATAACTGTTTTGAACTTAGCTCAGAGTGAAACATTTGCACCAAATAGCCTTTAACCAGGTCCATAAAGACTTCATTAAGCCTTTGTGAGAGCAAATTTGAGTGTGCGTGAGTTGCGATAGAGTTATATCTGGAGATGGAGTTATATATATTATGGCTAGTTATCTGTCAGAAGGGCTGTTTATCTCTATCAAGAGCATGTCCCCAAAGGGCCACCATGCCTCTGCTGACCTGACAAGGACACTAACTTCAAGTGTCACAACACGCTATTTACAGTGAGATCAAGACATGCAATCAACATTTTGGGTGGAGGTTGGAGATTTTGTTTGTTCAGTGTCTGCCTGGGGCAAATACTGAACTAACTGCTTTAGAATTTCACACAAAATACTGCCTGTCTGTTGCTGATATACTACAATACACAAAAAAAAAACAAAAAACACTTAAACTCAGCACAGTCCAGGCAATGAAGAAACAAAAGGGTGAGGAAGATGAATAGATATGGAGAAAGCCTTCTGTGAGGTAAGAGAAGTAAAGAGAGCAGCTTTGTGGCCGTGTCCGTGTGTGTCATCCACTGACCCATCCTTACTGCCATGTCCTTTTTTGGACGAAGAGGGAATTTAATTCCTGTGACGATGTAGTACACTCCACTTGCTTGGATTATCCTCTAAGCCCTTTGCACAGTATTATTTCATTTTTTATGTACTTGCATGTATGCTTGTTTGTGTGTGTGTCTGTGTGTATGTGATTTGGGTGCATGTGCTACAATGTCCCATCCAGGGTCTGTGTAGCTGTGTAGGTTTTATTCAGACAAATGAAAGTCTCATGTTCATGTGCCACTCAACAGTACAGAAGCTCAGGCCTTTTAAATTCCTGACAAAATCCAAAATGAAAGGCAAACAACACTCTGACCTCTGTAGCCTCTTAATACAATGTGTTGTTGCATATTTTGGGTGGCTTATCACACATATTCAGTTGTTTTTTTTTACAGCTGTGAGAAACACACTGAAAATGACTCAAAGTACTGTTAGTTTTGCTTTGTAAAGTATGACAGAAATGTCCAGTTACGTGCTAGTAGAAGAGAAACCTGCGTAAACATACCCTCTCATCTAAAAAATGCATGATCAAGAAAATCTAAAAAGGCATTTAGATAATTCAGGAATTCTCAGTACTAAGTATTAGTACTGCCTTGCACTTATAAAATAATAGGTCTGTAAAGCATACTAAGACTATGTGATATGGAGCTGTTCAAGTAAACAATGGCACCTTTCAGTTCAGTGGTGACCCAGATCAAAAATGCCTGTATTTCCATGTCATAGACTCCCTCTTTGTGACAGATAATCATCCATGAACACTGTAGTCTCCTGACCCAGACTGGAAGGGTGACTGTTCGCTAAGCCTGTAGGATCGCTACCCTGCAGAGGGTCTTTTTCAAAAAGAGGAGAGACTTAATCATGTTTTCTGCTTTAGCAATCACAAGTTCTGCATATTAGCTTAAGCTGCTCAGATGATCGGAAGGAGAAAAAAAAAAGGCCTCGTGGGGAAAAAAAGACACTGTAAGTGTGTGGGAGAACCTCTGCCCTTGTGATACCAATGAATGGCACACACACACACATGCAGTGTAAGACAACCATTCTGAAACAAATATATTTTTAGTCAAAGTAGTAGCATTATGTTGGTCTATTGGTCAGTTCACCGCTTTGGTCCAGACTGAAATATCTCAACAACTATTGGATGGATTGTCATCAAATTTTGTAAAGACATTAATGGTCCTCAGAGGATGTGTCCTACTGACTTTGGTGATCCCCTGACTTTTCATCTAGTGCCATCATCAGGTCAAAATTTCCATCCATCCATTTGCCCAATACTTTGGTTTATGACTTAAAGGACCAGTGTGTAGGATTTAGTGGCTTCTAGCGGTGAGGTTGCAGATTGCAACCAAATGAATACCCCTCCCATCCCCCTCCCCTTTCAAGCATGTAGTAGAATCTACGGTGGCTGCGAAATTCATGGAAAAACACGAAAGGGGTATTCAGGGTATTCAGTTTATTACAATGTGCAACCTCACTGCTAGACGCCACTGAATCTTACGCACTGGTCCTTTTAAGTACAGCCTCACAGACCCGTGAGCATTACTGTGCACTGAATCTTTAAGAAGTGTCTGCTGAACTTTTGCATAATCATGTCGAACTCCATTTGGTGTATTTTGATTGGATTTCATACACTTAATGAGATTTGACAAACACTGGCAGCATGGTTCAATGATTTATTTCTCCATTCTTGTGCATGCAATCTGATCAAATTAGCAAGAATCTTCCCGCTGTCTCATTGATTCTATTAATCTTTATAATTAGAGCATCAGTTCAGACTATCCAGCTCCTCTGGCTGTTGTTTAGAAGTGCTGCTTCCTGTCAGTGCAACAGGAAATCATCACTGAAGCTTTGGCCGCAGATAATGTTCTCCCTCTCCACTGTCACTGAGATTTGCAGGCTATCTCTCTCTCTCTGTCTTTCTGTCTCTCTGTTTCTCTCTCTCTCTCTCTCTCTCTGTCTGTCTTTCTCTCTCTTTCCATCCTAATTGGCTGCCAGTGTGAACAACCAGCTGTCGGACAGAGAGAAAACTCTGATTACAAAGCTCTCTTTCTGGAGGATGCTGGAGGGTGTACTGTTTGCCAGGCTGAGCTGAGGGAAGATGAGGGTTGAGGAAGTATTTGAGTGGATTACTGGCTCTTTTTTCCCCCCTCCTTCCCTCCCTGTCCCTGTCTTCCTCACTCATTCTTCTCTTCCTCTGACTCCGCTCGGTCCTCTTCTTTCTCACTTGTCTGCCAAGGCGATGGATGGAAAGCCTCCCCTTGACAAATTGCGAAGTCTCACAAGCGTCATGAAGAAACTCAAATGTTTGTCACAGCTGCTTGGCATGAAAGGATTTGGGGGAGCATTAGGCTTCTCTAACTCAAATGGATTAGTATTATTACCAGACAACCTCATCTGTACCACAACTATCGAAGATTTAGCTTTCATTACTCCCTGAACTTACAAAAGTGGCATGGTGTTGTGTAGACTGACTTGTTCAGGCACATAATCCTGTGTTTTTATCACCTAAGCCTCTATTTAAAACCCATGTCAATGCAGTTTCCTGCAAATAATTCATAAGTGTTCCCTGTTCGATGTGTTTTATCATGTAAAACAGTAGAGAAATGAGAGCAGGTTAAAAACTCCAGCGATAGTTAGAGTTTGAGGGCATCAGAGACATGCGATTCTTGAGGTGGATGTCTTTATCACAGCCCCGCAAAGGGGAAAATGTTACTTTTAAATGCTATGATGGCATTTGATTTTCTAATCACACCTGAGACCAATTATCCCAAACACCCTTGCCTATAGGCCATCAGAGCAGCCATTAACCAGGGAGTGCATGATTAGGCATTTTGTTTATCTACCTCTGGTGCATATCATTGTCATTTTTAATCGCGCCGCCGTCGGCTTCATCTCTTTTTAGCTTGCTCCTCCTGGATGGAGCACACAGACATACAGCATATTGCCTCTTTGCTGTGTTGTACTCAGACAATGAAGACTTTTTTTGGGGAGGGGGGGTTCATTCTGGAAGCTCAAACAAACTCCAGACAACAGTAATGTCAACAGGAAATGAAGTGTGAAATGTCTCCAAGAAGAGAACAAAAAAATGTTTTGGCAAGCTAAATTATAAATCAGGGAGAGGTAAGGAGAATGGTTATGTACTGCAGATATAGCATTTCCAATATTATGAGGATGCAGCATTGATGTATGTCTAGAAAAAAAGTGGAAACATATCACGCATTATGAATTCATGAACATGTTTAGCAGTTAACCGTTATCGGATGCTCCCAAACATTTTCCCCCCGCTAGCAGCTCCTAAGTAGCTGTGTGAGTTATGAAGGTGGCTGCTTAGCGTGTACTAGCGTCGCTCCAGCCCAAACCCCAGAGGTATGCGACAAATGTTCCACACTAGCCCCAGTCATCCGGTAGACACGCAAACCCAGTGGAATGGAGAACAGTCTTTGTCGTGCCAATGGGGAACAGCCCAGTGAGCTGAGAGGAAATTAGCTTGCTAGGCCAGGTAATTAACTGGAAGTTGAGTGGCTGCCATGTACGAGGGCAGGACTGGGCCTGAGGGAACCTCTGTCGGTCCCAAAGTCACCAGCAGTAACCACTTTTAGCTACGTTACATTTACTTCGGCTGTAGCTGTGTGTCGTGCTGAGTGCTGGCAGCGTGAGGGTATCAGATGAGCAGGTGGGAGTGCAGGAGGAGAGTGGAGCTGGACAGATGTAGCTGAGTGCATCATGTACAGTGTGCAAGTCCTGTCATGTCTTACTAAAGGCGTAACAAACATTTATGTAACAGACACCTATCTTGGCAAAAGCCATTACTATAACAGACGAAGACAGCAATGTTAGGTATTCATATCTGGAAAGGGCTTTAAGTTTACTAACATTAGTCACCAGATGCTACTGATCATACCAGACCAAGTGAGGTGGTTTTAGCAAAAACCCCTGGCTCTGTTGAATTGAGCAATGGTGCATTTTATACTTATGAATTTAACTTTTACTTCGTAAGACGAAGAATGTGTCATTTCTTCTTTCAAATAGGACATGGTCTTGTTTTATTGGTCAGCTATCTTGTCTGGGGTGCCTGTTTCTTGTGCACTTGGTCTAGTAGTAGTGATATTGCAACTATCATATTGCTACCGCCATCAGTGGGATAGTCTTAACATGCCCACCATCAATTAAGAGCCAGAAAGTGAGATAACATTTCATAACATAACACGTCAAAACCGCTGCAGCTGACAACATTAGTATCCCTCCCTCTCACAACACCCAGGATGTAGTTATCCATTTCCTGGGGCATAAATGTATCTCCTGCCTATATTGTGCATAATGTGCATTTGATCTAATGTTTTTCCTGCTGAGAATGACAACATGGCAGTGTTGCAGCTCCTGTTACAGCCGTTGGACTGATCCTACCAACATGACATGATTGGCACCACTATCATTATATTTATATCATTATCTCTCACTAGTTCTCTTTCAGCAATGTCTTTCAGTCTGTGAGATTTCCTCTCAGAGATATTGAAATCAATTTCATTACCCCCCACTGCTCCAGACTGACTGGCTCATTTCCTTTACTGTTACAGCAAAATGTTCATTTAATTACCTCTTTATTCTGGCTTCGTGAGAGCTTCAGATGCAGGTAAAACATGTAATTGCAGTAGATTGTCAGTTTCTCTACTTTCTCTAATACAAGATGATGCATTAAAGGTAAAAATACAGCAAAAAGTGATATATCTCAACACTCTAGTTGTATTCAAGGGATTAAATCATTTTACCCTGTATAACAGAGTGCTAAAATCTTATTTTCACTGTGAGAAGAGCTGTGAGACAGAGGAATGCAAATTCCTGTCCACACCTAGATGTAACCCTGAAGACTTTTTATATCAGTGTTAATGTCAGCTCATCCTTCAGGCTTTAAAGTACCTAAATTCAGTACATCATTGCATTGTTTTGAAGCAAAGTAGTTTTTTTGTATCTGATGCAATACCTTGTATTATTTCTATCTAAATACGAAGGACTTTTTAACACAACTACAGAAAGGATGAGTGTTGTTTTCATTAGGGAGAGGAGGGACAAAATGAGAAAGTGTAAACAAGTTTCAGTCCCGGGACGTGGGTCAGCAAGGCTTGTGGGAGTTGAGAAAGCAGAAGTCATTAAAAGTGTGGTGCTAGATGAAGAGGCAAAGAATTATGGGTTGACTTAACTCCAACATCATTCTCAGCTGGTAAATGTCCAATATTGTATCTCGTCCCCACCCATGATGTGAGCCACACACACACACAACACTATCTTCTACACACTACGCCCGGCCTGTTATATTATTCATTAGCACTGGGGAGTGATGGGTGGTGACATGTTAAAATAGGACAACAGCAGTTTATCTTGCAAATGTCTACTTGAATATTTAATTTACCTTTGAGATTCAAAGCAGAATACATACCACACCGATACAACTTAACAGCAGATGTGGAGCGTGAAAACGGAGGACAAAAGCAACAGAAGAAGAGTTAAGGGGCGGCGTTGTGACAGCTGCTTATATACATATTTCTGACAGTGTTTTTTTTTTCTTGTTCTGTTGATCTCTTTTGTTTAAATATGAATCTTACAGAGGTTGATTTTTGAGTTACACAATACACAAATATTTTACATTCCATCAAGCTAGACGAGCATGATAGCACGATTACTACAAAACATAAGAATTCCTTGGAATATTCAAAATGTGACTATAGTCTATAGTCCACGTATGAGTTTGCATATGGTTGCATGCACTCCCTTTAGTTGTAAATGTGTATATGTCAGTATATGTCCCTGAGATCACAAAGGCAAAAGGACAGCACAATACACAACACACACAAACACACACACACACACACACACACACACACACAAACACGTGCAGCGCTTGTAGGCTCAATCAGCCTACAGGGCTCCAATTATCCAGCTCTACTCCAGTGAGTTTCACGCTCTCATCTCTCCACAGTCTACTTCAGCCCCACAGTGAGCCACGCTGCAGACATCAGAGCTTGAAGTTATTTGCCGTTGGTACCTGCTGCCATCACTCACCTCATAATAACGCTTACGCAGTAGTCGGAAGACACTTAGCATTAATTACAGCAGCGTGGCATTTTTCGCTCTCTTATTGCTGTGTTTTTACACTCTGCATAGTCTAATGTGACAACAAATGGAGAGATTAATTAAAATGTCATTAAAGCAAGACTAGGCAGGATTTCTGTGAAAATAGACCGTCATTATCAGCCTAAAATGTAAAAGAAGAGGAAAGAAGAGCAACAAAGAACAAATGAAGATGAACTTTTCAATCCTTATTCCTTTAATGTTACAAAACATGAGTTATGGGTACTGAAGTTCAAGCTGTTATCTCTCACTGCCATTAGAAGCCTTGATGCAACTTTGCAACATTTCCTTTTGTAGCATCGACTGTGCAGCTATACAAAAATGTAATGACTATGTGCATGGCATGTTTTTTCTCAGTGTACAAGTGATGCAAGTAAAATGCTCAATTTGAAATGATGCACTGCCTAATGTTATGTAGCTTTAAATGGTCTCAAGAAAATATATAAAAAAAACAAAACCTAAAAAGATTAGAATATAAAAACTTAATAGTGAGAGCTTCTAAAATCCTCATGCGGCCATTTTGTTAGTGAGTTTGAAGCCTCTGGAAATGACTTCTCTGAATGGCCAAACCCTTTGTTTGGTACAAACAAGTTTCAAGTATTGAATGTGATTTTATTGGTGTGAAGAAGACAGACAGACCACTACAGTCTCTCCAGCGCTGAGGGACAGCTCATGCATAGAGCCACTCAGCTTGTTGGTGCCACAGTCTAGTTCAGCAGAAATGACAAAAGATGGAGATGAAACTCCCCAGACCTCAAGTGGAATCAACTTGGAAGTCTGGCCTGACAAGACAGGAACTTTGTGTGCGAGCCACTGACCAAATACTGACTTCATAAATATCCCGCATATTGTTTCCACATGGTGTATGTGTTATGGCCACAAATAACCTTGGCATTATGCATTCAGAACCTACCCTCATGCTCCAGCGTTGTCAATACAGTAACAGCACTGACTGCAGCTGCCTGCTTGAGGGACGTTAAGCTAAGTAGCTCTCCTGCCAGGCAGCCTCGCTGACTGACTGACCGACTGTCTGACTGTCTGTGTTTCTGATTGTCTGACTGACAGCTAGCTAAATGGAAGGTCACTGATCTACCATGCATCTCCACAGGCTTTCCTGCCCAGCCAGCCTGAATAATTTATGCGGCAGATTTTTAGGAGATCTGAGGGAATAGCCATGTGAAATTACCTTGCATTGATCCTGTAAGTTGAGAGAAGGACAGCGAGGGAGGGGGGACAGATCAAAGAGGACTGAGAGATGAGCCGCCCTGTGGAGAGCAGGTTTATGTGTTTACTGGCTAGATTCAGACATCAATAACAATTTGATTACCTATTTTGACAAATTATACTGATACACCGCAGTCATTCATAAAAAATTTCAGATCTGCTTTATTTTTATTACTCATATAAAGCCCCATGAGTCATTTCTTAAAACTTGTTTCAGCTATTTTCATCAAAAATAAAGAGTTCTAATTTTGTTAACACCTAAAAACCTTAAAACTGTTTGAGTCTCTTATATGAACTGTGAGATTATGAGTTATACAGTGTTAATAAATGGTGTCTGGCTGCAAAGGGAAAAGGGTTCCCCCATCCCGAGCAATGTTTTATTCAGTGTGGGAGCAGCATCTCCCAAGCCAATCTCTCTAGATCTATTTGTGGGGAAATTTAGAGCCTTTCTCTTGAGCTCTGCTGGACAGAGGTGGAATTTAAGAGAGCTTAAGCCCCACATTATTCTGGAGTAATCACATTATCTATATACTCTTGCTCTGACCCACACCAAAGCCCCTTCCCTCTACACATCTCTCACATCCTGTTAAATCCAATTTTGGTTTTAATGCTCTGCCCATAACTAAATCAACAAACACCATCCAAGCGTGCTGTATGTTTTTCTCACTTTATAACTCTCCTTGAAAGGTCACAGACGCTGGTTAGAATTCAGAAAGAGCAAGTTACATTAGACATTGATCAAGTTCACTTTAAATGGATTCTCTGGATTTTGGCACATGGTTGGTGTGTGTTAATCAGACTGTTCCATCACAAGACAGGAGTTTGTAATCTTGTGACCTGTGTGTGTGTGTGTGTGTGTGTGACTGCCGACCTTGGGACAGCAAATCCATTTAAGCTAATTGTTCTTGTGCTTGAGCAGCCGAGGTTTGAGTCCTAAGATCCAGAACCAAGAGAACCGAACAAGAAACTGTATTGTTTGCAGTGTCTTTCTCCTTCTGCCATATTTTCTGTGCTGTCAACTGTCCACTTGTGTGATTACTTTCAAACTGTAACTGTCACAGTTGTCCATACTAGGATGTGCAGAGCAGCCATACTGTTAGCCAGACTGACACAAACAAAAATGCAATGAGACAAAAATATCAAGCATGTTTGAAACTGATCTGGACGTCCCAGACAAGGTAATGAGTTCAGGAACAGAGGGGCGCCAACCTTCATACAGCAGGGTGATGACAAGGCCTCGCTGACATGTGTTTATTATGAAAATTCATCTGGAATGCATCTGGAACTAATCACATTGTGTAGAGGGACCTAATGTTCATTTTGCACATTATATAACCTACAATAAATTCATGTTTTAAACCTCTGCCATTAATCCAAAACCACATTCAAAAACTGCGTGGATGTCATTGCTAGATGATTCTATGTTTGTATTGATCCATTTTCAAAGTCGTGTTTTCAAATGTACCATCTAAATAGCTATCAGCTACACTTCCTGTAGCTCATCTGTGTATGGAAGCGAGAGGTCACGTGATGGACGGACAATGCAAAAAATTTCAAATGTAAATTCAATGTAAATTAATAAATTAATATTCATGCAACATAATTTTGGATTTTGAAAAAACAAATTTAAGGATCTCTTCAATATACTTTCCAATTTCTGTATTACAGTTTTATATTTATCATAACATTGTAACATTATGTTAATCATAACATTTAACATTGTCAAACCCACACAGTCAGTATTGTCTGTTAGATAACGTTGTAGGCTAATAGCTCACACATTGAATAGTGGTCAGTCAGCAGCAAACATGCTAGCAGATTTGTGGTTTCGTTAGCTCGGATATTCCTGTTGGTCACATGACCTTCGTCTTGCACAATTTAGCGTTCCGTTTAGAGTCTGTAGTTTGTGTTACTGTGCTAAGCTAAACATATGGTTGTGTGTTACCTAAAGAGCCTACACATGGAGCTGGTGTGCACCTCCTCAGCAATGTAACTACACATCGGGTCTTTGGTGCTAAAACATGCAGACTGCAAGAACTGTGTTCACACTGGTTAGCACAGGGCGACTGTTTGCTCCACTGTTTTCAGACACTACAGAAATTGTTTAAAGGAAGTTGGCTCAGTAGTCTTCTCCTTTGCAGTAACGCATATCTAACAAATCGATTTCCACTAACCCTTTCCACCCAACGTGCTCTATCACAGTGAATGAAAATATCAAGTATGTTTGAAAATTATTCTGGACATCCCAGACAAATTTTTGAGCTCAGGAAGAGAGGGGCGCCGACCCTGTGTTTGTTATGAAAATTCATCTGGAACACATCTGGAACGAATCACATTGTATTATGGATTCCTGGCCTAATTTTTGTGTTAATATAACCAACATAATTTATAACCAATATAATTTTAGGGCTGATTTATAACGATTGTCTCATTCTCAAATGCTACAATTGATGAATGCTTCTGGCATCATTCTAAAACTGCTGGGATATCATTGCTAGACCACTCTATGTTTGTATCGATCCATCAGAGCATGTCCAGACAAAGTTATGCTTTTAAATGTACCATCTAACTAGCTATCAGCTACACTTCCTGCAGACCCTCTGTGTGATCGTTTGTGTTTGTGTGTTAGGAGGAAGTGAGATGCATATGATCGTGTATTTACTTGTGTATTTACTCTCTGCTTTAGCCGTGAAATCAATTCCATTCTACACACCCTGACCTCCAAATGAAAACACCCTCCCGCCCACCGCTGCATCCCCCCGACTCTTTAAAGGAGTTTTCATACCTTTCTGTGCAGTCTTGCCTCACCCCCCTTCCTCCCCTCCCCCGCGAAGATAAACAGAGTGGGGCAGGGAACGTAGTGAAGGTGGCTACTGGAATCTTTCGCAGAACTCTGCGGTCACAAGAGCGCTATGAATCTTTAATGTGAGATGTTAGCGTGCCAAGGAGAGGAAATGTGCTGAAAACATGATTATGGGGAGGACTCATGGGGAGAAACCATTGGAGGAAAAAGGAAAGAAAGAGAGAGAGAGATCAAGCAGGAGAGCAAGGATAAAAGAATTGTTTTGAAGGGCAAAGGAGGTAAAGAGGGATAGCATTTTTTAAAGCTTGGACTGCTTAAGGAAAAGGCATTTTTCCACATCTTTCACAAACCCAAAAGTTGTAACCCAAACTGGACATAGTAAAGTATGAGGGAAGATATTTTTCTGTACTTTAAAGCAATTAGATGAACACCATTTTATTTGACAGCAGTGTTTCTCCTGAGAAGCAGAAATAAAGCAGTAAAGGAATCTTTGGTCAAAGATGTCAAGATAGAGTCAAGGGCTTGATTTGCATTTTAAGAACAGTAGAGTAAAGTTGAATAGTGTTACACTTGTCAGGCTGGGTGTGAGAGAGCATGACTGAACTTTTACAGTGGACTATACTGTCCACAAAAAAATCCCTAGTTTCTCCATCTCACTGGCTGCCTCTGTCTCCTGTCATTGTTTCACTTAATTTGTTCAGTCCTGGATTTGATACACTCCATGATAAAGGTCTCGATAAATCAGTTTGCCTATGTGTGTGCATGTGTGTGCGCCTCAGCAGATTCACATTTAACTACCCTGTGAAGGTTGCTGCTGCTCTGCTCGCTGTCACTTGCACCATTGCAGCCGAGATTGAAACAGACGATGAGAGAATGTGAAAAAGCTGTAAATGCTGTTCTATACAATGCAACATAAAGTGGAGGCCATGGACCTGAAGCACCTTTTGAATACACTGTGTCTTTCAATGAATCCTGAAAACGCATCCAATCAATATAGTTTCTTATATTGCACAATGTTTTGAGTTCATAGAAGAAAATTATAAAAGATACATTAAATGAAATAGTTTGACATTTTGGGAAGTTGTGTTATTTAGAGAGTTAGAGTCAGAGAACATCGATACCACTTCCGTCTATGAACCAAGTATGGAGCTAGAGGTAAGTATGGAGGTGATTAGCTTAGCTTAGCATTAACTGGAAGCATGGGGCAACAGCCTAGCTTTGTTCAAAGTTTTAAAATAGGCTTAGGAACACCTCTGAAGCTCATTCATTAACCCGTTGTATCTCTTTTGTTTCAAAGAAGTCTAGAAAAAGATCATTTGTGTTGTAACTCCTGGGAGCAATAACTTTCTGAAACATTGTCACTGTGAGGTTGTCAGGTTGTCATTGGACAGCAGAACTGTTGTTCGTCAAGAAAAAGTTACACATAGTTCCCCCTAAAACAACATATTGTCATTTTAACATTCAGCTTGACTACAGAATAAAGAAATGAGATATGATTTGTTAATTAGTGAATTTTAGAAGTGTTGGTAGGCAGATTTTTAAACGTAGGACAGAGCCAAGCTGCTTCCAGTCTTTATGCTAACGTTAAAAAAACATTAAGCTAATCGCCTCACAGCTCTAGCTCCTTAACGCACAGACATGAAAGTAGAATTGATCTTCTCATCTAACTCTCGGCGTATATCCCAAAATGTCAAACCAGTCGTTTGAATATGGTTCAGTTGGTTTTTCTGGGCACAATAACAAACATATTCCCAGTTCTTCCTTTACATATATTTCTCTGATAAAAACTGATAGTACTTCATCATCATGTTTTATTTATGAGCCATTTTCCCTTGTTTTGGCAGTCTTAACAGACAGACGTCAGCTCTAAATCATTGGATTAATGAGGCGCTCTTCTCTTGTCAAAACAACACATTTAAAACCCTCTGTCTCTCTCCCCCCCTCTTGCTTCCTCTCCCTTCTTCTTTCTCCCTTTCTCTTTGTCACAGCTTTGATATCAGCTGGCTGCTGCACCAACAACTGTAGAAATGTCAAGCTATGGGACAGGTAAGAACCTCTCTCTACCTTGTGTCTTTTTTATAAGCTGCTTTTGTGTTAATTAGAGTCTTCGAAAGAAGAAGAACAGTCAATGAAGGTCATTTTCCGTTCTTTCCACAAGGGCCCATAATCCTGTAATTAGCTCCAATTATTCTACTTTACCATACAGTGTGCTTCCTTCAGCTGGAGTCTCTATTTGCGTTTATTAGTTAGATGGGAAGGTATTTACCTTAAATAATGACATTTAGAAATGTCTTAGTCCGGAATGTGTGAAATATTAGAGTATTTTCACTCTGTTCTCTAGTTAATCATTAGATAATCAACAAAATATCTCTGACTTGTATTGTGTTGTGATCCTGTGTCATTGCAGGGTCGTTCTATGAGTTAGTCCAGTGCTCCAGATGAGTAATGTGTTTGCATGCTTGGTCTGGCCCAGGTGTAATCACAGTGGGTTTACAGTGAGACTACAGTGTTAGAGGTGACCCTATCCTGTCCCTTTGTACCATATCCTACATCTTCAATCAGGCCCCAGTGGGAGGGCGAGATGGCTATGTTAATATTTAATGATGGCAAGACAAGACGTACCTTCCCCCAGAGGATAGTCGGCCCCTCCTGTCGCAGAAAGCACCCACACACACACACAACGTATAATCACAGGCATGATTCACACACATTCCCATGGATGTTCTCCCTCTCCTATGTTGTGACGTTTTCTTCCTCCTTTTCCATCAATCCCTCTATGCCTTTGCATTTTCAGGCTACTTACCTCATACACAAATATCAATGACTCAGGTGAGGAAAAGAAGAAAGTGCACTTTATGTCAGTAGATGATTTGTGAGCTTAGAGAGAAGCAACAAGGATGGTGCTTAACAATGTAGACTGAAGTCAGGTCCCACAGCTCTCTGCTGTATTGGAGACAGACGCAGGCGGGAACAAAAGGATCTGTCACTGATAAGCTACACAAAAGCCTGCAGTGATGAACATCTTACACTCAAACTCTCTCTTTTCCTTTCATTTGCTTCTTTCCATAGATTCTTGCACCTATTTGTTTGTCCGTCTGTTCCATCTATCTATCTATCAATCAATCTATCTATCTATCTATCTATAAGATGACATAGCAAGTTGTAACTAGTGGATTTATTAATGATTAATAAATCTGGTAAGAGAACACAGGTGAATAGGTCTTTTTCACAGTAGAAAAAGCAGGTGTAAATAATAAAGTTAATGATGACTGAATTCCACTTAGCTGCTTGAGTTTCAGGGTCCCTGGCTCACTGTCACACCGTCACACTGTCATGGCTTACTGGGACGCTTGAATAGAGCGGAACCACCCTTAATGTAATTAGTAACACCTGTGCTTTTCAAGTCAAAATGTGTGCTGTGAAAAAGTAGAATTAGGCAGGATTCATATCTGTTTGTATTGCTAATCATTGAGTATTTATCACCATGAAGTTTAGTAATGTTTCCAGAGTAATGCATTGCCATGCAAATTTCACTGTAGCCCTGTTACTTTGCAAGCAATTATCCAGCAAAAGTACACACAAGAATGGTCGACATGAATGCCTGATTTCATCCCATGAAAGCTATTAAATGAAATGTGTAATCCCAATTTAATTTTTCCTACACTAGTACAGTAAACTTGAAACAACAGGTTAATTTAATACCACTATCACATGAACCTCTTCTTGAAATACCCGTTTTAATCCAAGCACAAACAAAAAATCACTCAAAGATTCTTCACTGTCTATGAAATCATGGATTTGCCAGTTCTTCAGTTTTTGCTGCAACAGAAAAACAGTGACAGAATTTGGATACAAATCAAAACAAATAGCACCTTTGGAAATGCAGTTTGTGACAACTGACTTACTTGCCTTCTGACCAGTTGCAGAATTGCTAGTTTATTAAAAAATCCACCCTTTATTAATGACTTAATAATAATAATACATTTAATTTGTACTGCACTTTTCATTCATAGTGAAACTCAAAGTGCTACAGTATTAATAACATAGAACCTAACCTTTATAATAACTGCAGACGTGATGTTTTATTAGAAAGTGAGATGCTCATAACCCTTTTATGACCCACTGATCTGTAAAGAATGAATATACAAATTATTAACCATTAATTAAAGGACCAGTGTGTAGGATTTAGTGGCACCTAGTGGTGAGGTTGCAGATTGCAACCAACTGAATACCCCTCCCCTCCCCTTTCCCTTCCAAGCGTTTAGTAGAACCTGCAGCTGCCACAAAACTCGCAAAAAACACGAAAGGCCCTCTCTAGACACAGCGTTTGGTTTGTCCATTCTGGGCTACTGTAGAAACATGGTGGTGGGCTGTGAAAGAGGAACTGCTTTCAATGATATAAAGGGCTCAAGGTAATGGAAAAACAATAATTCTTATTTTCAGGTGATTATACACTAATGAAAACATACTTAAGAATATTATATTCCATTTCTGCCAATATTTATGCCATGTCCGTTTCACTAGATGCCACTAAATTCTACACAGTACACCTTTAAGCCATTGGTTATCACATTTGTGTGCTCTTTGGTTCATGTTAGTGTACTTTCTTCATAACTTAGAAGTATGCTTAAATGCTATACACTGCAGTAAAATCAAAACCTTAGTGTCTCTGAATTGCGTGTATAAAATCAGTCAAGGATAAAAAATGTCCCCCAAAATCATACAGTATTTAATACAACATTTCTTCTTCTTCTTCTTCCTTTCCTGTACAGTTTTGATGCCTCCTCTTGACCCCAACTTGGCCAGCCAGGCTCCTCAAAGGGAGGAGGTGAGGGGGGGTCGCAGTGGTACAGCCCTCCTGCGTCTCTGGCCTGAACAGACACGAGGGCCCCTTGGGCGCCACCCTCCACGGCTCCAGATGGTCTGTCCATGGCCTCATCCATGTCCACAGCCCTGAAACAGCCTGCCTCCATGTTTTTATTTCTACATATCGAGAGTTTTGAGGGGAGGGGAGTTTTGGGGGGAATGCTTTTAGTACGGTTGGTAAAACTCGTGAAGACTGCCGCAGATAAGTGGATTAGAGTGGAAATCTCTCCCTGCCAACTGTGACACGGCTACCTCCTGGACAGCACCCAGAGAAAGGGAGAGACGCTGGGCATCATTAAAAGGAGACTGAGAGGACTCTGCACTGTTTGTGTCGCTACCCTCTGTTTACAAATGTAGATCATTGGTGGAGAAGCACATAAATGAAACTTTCTATACCCCGCTGTTCTAAACCTTAATTATTTTCCCACACTTATCCCTCTTCCTCTCTCTTATTTCCCTCACCTTGCCTCTCTGTTTTTGAAGGTCCCCGTTTTTCCTGTCTCCCCCTCCTCTCCTCCATCTTCTGATATTCATCATCTCCAAAGTGTGTAATGAGACTGGTGTAATCTAATGTTCTGTCTCTCAGTCTCCAAACTCGAATCCAGCTGATCACATTACTTGCCGTCCTCTTTCAGCCATTTCAACTAAAGTTAAAAACAAAACAAAAAAGATACTTGTCAAAGATGTTCTAGCAGAGAAAAAAGAAAACTCTTCCTGTGTCTTAAACCAAGATGGTCAACATTACTAGCTGCTGACAGATGTTCTAGTTCTATAAGATGCAATGTTCAGGTGTAATTTTCTTTTTTGTATTATCTTCTTTGCACCCTCAAAGCGCCTATATTGAAGCTGGGGGGAAGATTATATGTTTCTCCATGTTGTTTTTTACAAGGAAGTAAAGTCCAAGTAAAAAGTAGATTATTGGATTAGTTTTCTATATATCTATATATATAAATATAATATGATTATTATTTTTGACTTACTGGTATTAGAACTATTATATGAAGATGCATATGATATATATATCAAATAATAAACAGAATTCTTTATGTAAAAGTGCATCATTTGTTCAGGTTTTATTTCAATGTGCTGAAATGAAATGAGGTGAGTGTGTAGCCAAAGGTCACATTGGACATGTTGTGAAGCAGATTATGTTGTTTGGAAAAACCTATAAGTCACATGCAGCAGCAGTGTGCCTCCGAAGAGAGTCTGTTATCACATTTATCACACTAGTGATGAAACAAAAACATCCTAGTTGTTTCTCAGCTGTTTGAATACATGGGATAAAAAAATAAACCCATTTTGTTAAGTGTTTGATGAAAATAGAAAAATCTGTCGAGCTAAAGTAATCAAGCACCAGCAAAAACACATGCTGACCACCACATGTTAAATGTTATAGGTCACATGTTGCCCCATCTCATCCTGTCAGATGGGAGACAATGGGGTCAAACTGGAGAGAATTTCCTGTTAAATCTCTGGAACAGTTACCCTTCCTCTGCACCCATCACCTTCCTTCACATCCTGACCAACAGGCTCAGTCCAATTGTGCTGTAACATCTGCTACTTGCGTGCGCATGTGTGTTTATGATTACATCAAGGGATAAGGCTCATGATATTCTATATTCCATGAAAAAATAAAACCAACAAAGCATTAGGCCATCTCTCAATAATTTCCAACTTTCCTACTCTGTCTGTAGCCCCAAACCCTAGTGAGGATGTAAATCTTTAAAAGTAGTTTCATTTCTAAAAAAGGTTAAATAATTTCCCAAAACAGCTGGGCACTGTAGTTTTCAGCAAATATTGCTCAAACAGGAGTAAATAGTGCATTTGCTGGGATCTACTTTCAGCCGTGAAATAATACATATTTGATAAACTAGTACTTGTGGCAGCAGCAGCGGTCTATGCAGGTTTGACTCAAACTAAACTGAAGTAACATGTCACCCAGTGCAAAGGTGTGGCTTAATGGTGTGTTTTTAATAGCTTTTGAACACAGACAATACTTGTTAATAGGATAAATTCATAGTTGGTTTTGATTTTTTCAAGGCTTTTGTTAACAATAAGAAAAATGCTAAATAACCAGACTCACCCTTCACAATAGGGTAAGGCATCTGGTTGCCATGGTTAAGGTATGTCTCCAGGAAAAGAATGAAAGTCAGCACAAGGTCATTACAAATACCAGAGTGTCCTTGTGTGTGTGCATTACTGTGTATGAAGTTGTCCACTGGGTTGCAAGTATTACCAGTAAACTCAGTGAAAGTGGATCTGGTTTGATCTGATTGCTCAGAGTCATTAGGGTTTACTTATTTGCCCTAGAAAATCCCTTTAATGAGGGTCTGTGCTGTGCTGGTATTTAAATCAGATGTCTTGGCACTGCTGCTACATATTATATCCTATGGGATGCCCTGCCTGGGCATTTGGGGGATCGAGTGGCTGATGAAAATGAGAGATCATCTTATCAGTAAACCAGTAAGTGTTCATGCAGTGAATGAAAAAACCACAGAGGACTATATATATATATATATATATATATATATATATATGCAGAGTCATGTGGGTGGTGTGTGCATTTCAGCCAGGCAGACAGCGGCAGTTTGATTAAGACACACCCCTGTATGCTTATCACACAAAGAGAGCATGTGTGTGTGTTTATATTGATTTGTGTGTGTCTGTGCACGGTTAGCTGTTTAATGATATTTATGTAAGGGTGTGTGTGAAACGTGTGTTAGTGAGCTGCAGTTTATGTGTTTGTGTGTGTGAGTGAGAGCATGCAGCGCCACTGATCTGCTCTGCTGCATTGCAGCACGTCCTGCCCATCCCGAGGTCGCCGTCGTCCTCCGCCAGGGCACTTTTCCAAGGTCGTAGCAGGTCAATCCTCCCCATCTGCATACCCAGCCGCTGTGAGGTTAAATCTATAAACACCAGACTAAATCTGTTGTCTGTTAGAGCAACGAGACACCAGTAAGAACCAGAGTCGGAGATCACCATACTCGGGCTGGTCACAATAATCTATCAACGCAGAGATCAGACATGTAATCTACCCAGATGACCGGTCGATCAACTGGGAAAACCTAGAAGATAAACTACTGCAGCACACACATTCTACATGCAAATGTGTGTCTCTGAAGTCAAATATAGTGACACTTTGATTTGGGAGCTGATAGTCTGGTGGAATTTATTGTCCATCTGTGGAAGATGAGGACTTTTATTGGTGCAGTCAACGGCGTGTGGAGCGAAGACTTTATGACAGAAAATGTGATGTACTTTGTTGATAATAAAACAAGAATATTATTGCTTCATATGTTACTGATTTAGATATCATGTAGAGACAAATAAACAATTACTATTTAGTGCATTAAAACACAAACTGAAAAGACACACATATTTGGAAATGCATGTGCAAAGAAATGTGTTAAACCCAAGTTCAAGGGCAGAATGTAACAAATAAAATATTTCCATCTGCTGCCATGGACATAAAAAACTGTACAGTATAAGCACAGATGCCCTGAAAGCACCTAAATCTGAAAGCTTTGTGGAAGAAAACTCAGCAGTTGGTATGAGAGACAGACCTGTATTTATATGGATGAGTAATGTCTCAAGAGTGGTGGACCAACACAAGGAATTTCCTGTGACTTTTTATGAGAAAGGTAGAACTGAATGCAAATTTTCATCTTTGAAAATGTACATCCAATTTAAGGATAATTCCGGTTTAGACCAATTTATATCTGTTGGTTTGTTCATCATTTATATCAGTGATGATAACACTGTGCTCACCAAAGTAATTGCTGAGATTTGAGAACATGGTGACATAGCAAAGAAAAGTTTCACAGAGGTAAGACATGAGTTGTCAGATGATCAGAGAGGTTGTAAACTAGCCAACAGCTTAGCCAGATTTTGGCTAACCCGGGTGTTGGTTTTAAACCTTTCTGATTTTACTACAGCTTGTGCTTCCTGCCCTGACCTTTTTAACCGTTGCACTGTGTTATGATCTCAGCAATTAACTTGGGAAGTGCGATTTATTATTACTGAATGATGGCCAAAGTTACAAATATAAGACCCGAGTTGTAATGAACTGGAACAATCCTTTAAATGCTGATTTCATCCCCCTAAAACAAGTCAACCTGAGACTAGGTTTACTACATATGAATAGGTTCATAATCCATGTAATATCTCTATCACACACCAACCTCCTGTGCTAAACCCAGCACAAACAAAAAAAAAAATCCCTCAAAGATCCTCTCCTTTAGATGAAACCGTGTTGCAACCAGCAAAACACATCAAAGGACCATTTCTTCATTTTTTGCTATCATTGGCAGAGTGAGAGAATTTTGGCATAAATCTACCTGTGAGCACCTTGACTGACTTGCCTTCTGACTATGTGTCTTGCTCGATGTGGCTTCAGGGAGCTGTCTGACAAGGAGTGGCTCGTTGTACAAATACTCAGCCTCAGCTCACTTGCCAGGATGTTTGGGGTTTTATTACATTCTCGCAGCAGGATGATTTCAATGGGCCCATCAAAGATTTATCATCTAGATACAACGGAAAACAATAAATAGATCCCCTGTATGACTTACTGTAACAGCAAAGTCTCAAATTTCCACTGTATGAAAGAATCTCGTAGTTACTATATCTAAACTGAGGTGGCATCCCAGTGAGCTCCCCTGTGCAAAATGTAAACAATGTCAGACATACCAGTGCAGGAACAATACAAGGTAAGAGAAAACAATAAAACACCTATCAATTTTGATATACTCTCTGCACTCTGACTGTAGGTTCTCTGGAGACAGAGAGAAATAAGGAGCATTCTTGAGCTAAACTGAGTTGAATAAATGCAGCCATGCATAAGATGTGGACAGGCATTTTAATTGTTTTCCATATCTGTGACTCACAAAAGGACTATTCTTTCTCCATACAATCACTCCTGTAAAGTGATAAATGTCTGTGCGATGCTGGGTTTGCATATGAAGTAAGGAAACAATGTGCTTCATCTGCATTCTGTTCATAAAAACATAATTCTGTAAACACAGCATCAACACAGTCTCACAACAAAGCGTGTTTAACTTCTCACCCCATGTAGGTCACCATCATAAGCGGAAAAATCACGGTGATGCTACATGCTTCTTAGACTCGTTTGCTAACGACCCATCTCTAGTACAATAGGAGTTAATTACATCCTCTAATGACTTCACACAGTAAGGCTAATGGCCAATAGAGATAACAGATCTCTCATTAACACTCATCCCATATCTTGGTTGGAATGGAGGACTTATTAAACAAGCTGCTCCCCACTTCATTGTGGGGACACTTGCCACATTTATATGAGTCCTGCTAGAAAAGGAAACTAATGTGGTTAAATCTGTCATGTGTTGCTGACACCATTACATAAAACACACATTCCAATGTTGAGGTAGCTGCGCTTTTTGATGATGTTACCGGCACTGCAGTGATTAGACAGCCAAGCAATTGTCATGGAGAGTGAGGAAAATATTTTAATCCTCGTACTTCATACACACAGATGAAACACAATAGTGCTTCACAATATTTATCAAACTAGAAAGAACCCATATATATGCAAATCTCTCTGCAAAAATTGCACAGTCCTCTAAATTTGTTATTTTCTTAATAGAAAATGTTATAAGAATTTAATATGAATATGAATCGAAAACTGCGTCAAAATAAACCTAGTGATAGATAGTCATGCTGCATTGACTGATGGTGGCCATGTATTATGGAGAATACCCAAAACCTCTATGGGAATATTAGTGCTTTGAGTACAGTAACCACTTATGGCTACTTATGGAAAATTTGAGCACTGAGGGAGTTTGTACTGTACAATTAAATAAAACTTAACACATACTGTTTGGCTGATTCTAGCATTTCTAAATGGAATACATTAAATTGGATTACTATTGGATGAAAGAAAAATTGACTTATTATTTCTCCACTCAGTGTGCAGAAGGCCCTGAACCAGCATCAGAACTTAATGTAATTTTAAAAAATTTAACATTTTAGAGATTTTATTTTTGGTATCCACTCAAATTCTTCTGGTTGGACGTGCATGTTGAGGGACTGCGGTTTCACTCTCTGGAATGAATATGTATCCTTTGTTCCTTGGGTTTTGGCCTAACTTTCCAGCAAATTTTACATGTGAAGTGCTGTTTGAGATATCCTGCTAACTAACAGATTAACACCTGCACTGAAAACGAGGTGTTGGATGACAGAGATACTGGGACGACTAAAGAGGAAGCATGAAAGTACAGTAGAAGAATGTTTTTGAACCTAAAACTAAGTTTTAATAAAGAGATAGAAAATGATAAAATAAATAAAATTAAAATAAAATACATAATTTGCTTACACATACAGGGGAAATACTGTGTTGTCATATCATTTTATTATGTATGCACACTGAAAAGTGTTTTTGAAGAAATGGTGGCATAGGCTTAATTTTAGTGTTCAATATTTAACAGGTTGCCATTTTTGTAGTTCTTGGTGATTGTTGGGTTTCAGAAAAGTTTTAATACATTTTCGATGGGTGTTGTTGTTTTTCATTACACATTTAAGTTGTAAAGTTAGTAGTTACTTACAGTATATGGTTTGAGTCTATAATTGGTCTGTGGTTTGGACCAACATTTTAAACAACATTTTGCATAAAACATACAAACTCCTGTATTCTAGGCAACACTTTCAGGGTGCCAAGCTTAAAGGTGCACTATGCAGTATTTTCCTAGAAAAAAATCTATAGACTCATACAAAAATAATCTCTCTCAGTCATTGCTTATGACCCACTAGAAGTGTGTGGCGGTGTATTTATCTACAGAGGCTCTACCCTCTACCTGTATTTTATTATTTTCTCATTATTTTGCTGTGTTCGGGATGCTTCCGTGTATGTATCCCGTGTATATTCCGGGTGTGTATCCCTGTGCCAATGACAGCACACAGGATGTGAGGTCGGAACTTGAAGTGTAGTGATCAGGTTACATCACTGTCTCTGTCTCTCTCCTCTGCCCCGCTCTGCTCTCTGTCTCTATGTCATGGATGTACAAAGAGCGGCAGGTCTGAGTGTCTGCTTGATCGAGGGCGGGGCTGAGCTACACACACACAGAGCAGAGAGGCCACAGCGGACCAGATGAAGCTCTACATTCACACAAAATCCAGCAATGCCACACCTTCCCGCAGGGTTGTTCGGAGGTGTGGACGTGTTTATTTGTGCTTTAGAACTACCCATCGTGAAACCATCAGGAAGTAATGTTTATCTGATTCACGGCTATGTTCTTGCCAGTGCTGCTCACTCTCTTCATTCACTCTCTAGCTCCGTCAACCACCGCTGCTCTCTCTCTCTCCCTCTGCTTGCAGCTAACTCTGGTTGAGCCGACATCAACCGACAAATCCTGCATTGTAAACTTTTAAGGAAGAAGAACTATTAGGACTATGTTGTGTGTCGTTCAATAATTCTACCCAGCCAATAAAGCAGAATGAGGCAATGAGGTAGAACCCTAACTGTTATGGTCTTTGGTGACTGGATCATACTGACTATTAGACGGGTGCGCTTATTGATGGATGTGGTAGGACTTGGTGCCAGAAAAGCATTCATTCTATTTGCAGTTGCAATTTGCGTGCAATTAGCATCTGATTTACTAAGGCAGCAGCTAATTATGCAATCAGACAGCGACTGGTGCTGCTTTCTAGGTGCATTCTGCAAGTGAAGGAGTGCTTAAAAGGTCCAGTTCAGTGGTGAGATTTACGTGAAAACGTGGTTCTCTAAACACTTATATATGGCTTGTCATCAGTGAGATTTTGGTGTCTAATAAACCAATATATCTGCAAAAAACTGTACTTTAGTAAATGTAACATGTTGTACAAGATAAGATGGATCAAAAATATTCTCTTTACTTGTGTGTATAATTATATGTTATTAACATTTTTCAATACATATCTTTACTTTAATAGCCTGTTTCACTGTGCAATTTTTTTTTCTGGTTGGAATTCTGATTCTTATCACTGATTTTCTGGCCACCGCTGGCGTTTCTAACATTGCTTTTGCTTTTTAGCTATCTTTCCTCTTGGTTCCTTGGCTACTTCCTGTCTTTTTCTTTATTTTTTTTCTGCCCCATGAGTGGGTGAACAGAGTCAGGAATGTTGAATCGAGATGTTAACACAAGGCTGATATGCAGTGACAGCAGTAAAGGCAGGCAGAGGTGCAGTAGGAGCTGAATTCAGGGAGAGACACACGACTGACTCATGGAGACAGGGTTGAGGATGAGAGACCAGACCTTTATACCGAGCTCCCACATGAAACCGCCACAGCTTCTGTGACCTCTTGTTCACATAATTTCTACTGTAGTTTGTCTTTGTTTTTGAGGTAGACTTGCAGCCAAATGTTAACCCTCTCGGTCCTATAAGTGATGTTAAGTGGTTTGTCTGTGTCTTTAACAGAGTAAGTGGTTTACACACTTAATTCTGATTGGTGTGACTGTGTCAGGCGTGACAGCCCTATTGCAGCATCACATCAAAGGCTACATGGATATGTGAAAGGATTTTCAGCATGTTTTTAATGCATAGTGTTGGTTGATAATGAAGACAACATGAACCAGTTGAATTAGTTGTTAATTTGGACAAATTAACATTTATAAATCGTCCCATCTACACAGAGTATATGCGAATTTAGTGGGTGAAAATTTAGTTAGTGAAAGCTATACACATGCATCACAATGATACGGAATTTAAAATGTACAACTGATGACCCTTAAAAGATCAAATCATGATTGTTTCTGCCCTGTTGTACAGTGTGTAACAACATAAAGGACAACAACAAATTCAAATTCCAACCCTGTGTCCTAGAAATTATGTTTATATACTAGTTTGCAACAGAAACCAAATGTGGGGAAGGAATGATCATGCGGAAAAAGTGACTTGAGGTTTGAGACAGGATGTGTTTACTTTTTTAACACTTAACCGAGACCACAGTCTTCCCTTAACCTGAACCAAAGAGTTTTTATTGCGTAAACCTAACAAAATGTGGGACTCAAACACTCCGTACGCCCTCTTGCAACTTGAATATGGCGCACACACACACACACAAAAATGTCACTTCCTACACCTCAAAAAATGTTGCCACTAACCATAATCCTTCAGGCAGTAATTACTTTTTCCCCAAATATTTTTGGCAAAACAAATGATATAAATGTAATTTGTGGAGACAGGGTTTAAAGTTTAACAATTTCATGATAAAATATGTTTTTAGAACTAGAAAGCAAACCAACAAATATCTATGTCCTCTATTACACAGGGAAATGAGTCTGATTTCATCCACTAATAAAGTGGTATTCAGTAAAAAAAATATGTAGAATGTTCCAACAATTCAGACACAGAATATATATACAATTACTTCAGGTATACACAGCACTGCCAAATAACAGTTATCTTGTGTTGCAGGGAAGCTAAACACAACGCTTAACTACAGTTTAAATCAACCCCTGCACTATAGGCATGTATGGAGTAACCACCATAACACCTTGACAGATGTGGTCCTTACTCACATAAAGGAGAGCCTATTTCAACTAGTTGCCAAGGCCAACACACAGACTGACAAAATCTCAGATTGTGAGCAGTGTAGATTCTTCCACAACCCACCTGATAGCCATGTCTGTGAGAGGAAGCTGAGGTGCTAATGTGGACCCACAGAGAACACGCAAAATATTTTTCAAGAAGCTCATGAGGTCGGAGCAGGCAGAGCGAGCCTCAGCTGGACGTGAAGCTACTGAAGGAAGTGGATTTAAATTCATTGCACTGCTGGAAGGCATGTCATGTATTAGATGCACAAATAGCACCTGGTCCAACGACAAATGTGTATTCTCTGGTGGAGGAGGAATGCCTTTGGTTGATGATTTGCTGCTTAATCGCCTGCCGATATTTCAGATGTTGTAGCAAAAAGACATCAGTTTAGCAAATGTGAGTTTCTATTGTAATATCCAACATTATGACTTTCAATCTATCTCTGTCAAAGATCAAATTAATAGTAGACGACCTCTACCAGAGCAATGACGCCAGCAATAAGCCATCCAGCCCAGCCCCCCCAACACACATACACACACAATGTAATTATCATCTGACCCGATACAACAAGAACATGGCCAGCCAAGCTGCAGATGGATACATCCAGCTTTTCATGCACTTCAAAGAGATGACAGATGCATTGGTTAGCTTCTGATAATCGTCTCTCTTGCTCTCGTTTATGAATCTTTCACCATATTTCCTGTCGCAGTGAAGCCAGGTGGATCCACGTGCAAGAGACAGCAGAAAGGATCTAAAGCACAGCTATTCATTGTAACTGACAAAAACTGTAGGTCAGGAAAAGGGGAAATGAACAGATGATTAAACAAATACCGAACTGAAAACTGGACTTAAATACAGACAGAACTAACGAGGGAATAGGGAACAGGTGACTGGGCAGGAGGAACAGGCAGGGAGCTGATTGGCTGGGAGAACAAATGGAGTAGGGCAGGGCTGACGCGGATGATGCAGGGCAGGTGTGAAGGCAAAAGCAGGCTGGGGAGGAGTACAGGAACAAAAGAGGGACACACAGAGCAAACAGACAACCAAAACCCAGAAAACACAATCAGACCAGGACCATGACAATTTCCCTCAAAGTTAACTTAGCTTAAACTGTTCTAAATTATATCTGATGATTTGGATACCAGGAAATCAACAGACGTCAGCAACAACTTGTCATGATAATGTTTCCATGGTGTTCCATTGTGTGAGGTTAGCAAAGTATAATCTCCTGCAGGAAAGGAATTTTTGGACAAAATGCTGAAACCAATAGAGTGCCATTTTCACCTCTTCCTCTCACAAGGGTACACTCATGTGCATGCACACACACACACGGACCCAGAAGATGAGCTTGAGAAATAAAGGGCCATCTTAGATCGTTTCACTATATTAGTTTAGCTACGGGGCTTGAAATAAAGGATGAGACGACTCCTTGGGGATATTTTTGATGACTTTGTCCCCTCCTGTTCTTTACCATTCTGACATTCCAGGTCTTCCTATTTCTGTGGTTTTATTATCACTTTAAAAATAGCTGAGCCTCAACAACCGTCTGCAAAAGCAGACTGGTGCCATGCTGTCAGACAAAAAGGAGAGTGAGCAGGGATTAGAAATCCACATATTTGACAAATATGAAATTATCAAATGACAATGACAATAAATACGTAAGTGAAATAATGCTTCACCTGCGTCAAAGCTGAGTCAGTTCATAATGAATCAAAAGGTCTTTACAAAGTGTTTTTGAATTGTGTGGTAGCTCATGCTGATAGGTAGAAGGGTAAAAGCACACGCTGAGTTTCCTTCTGAGTGACCTGAAATGATAAAGACTGTTCAGAAGTTGGATTAAAATACACATAGACATGACTGTGCACTCCCCACCCACCACACACACACACACACACACACACACACACACACACACACACAAACACAAATACAATAATCTGTATATGCCATTAGTGTCGTTTGAAATGAGAGGGAATAGGTATCATTCCTGTGAGACCATCAGCCCGGCAAAGGCTTTAGGCAGATTTGTTAGAGCTTATCCCTCCTGTTGGAGATGGAGAGACCCCGAGACAGAGAAGCAAAGAGAGTTGGAGTGAATGAATAGTGAGTGACAAAGAAGACTCAAAAAGGTTGAATGAGCAGGAGTTTGGAGAGGATGGGCCCAAGTGATGCAAACATCGCAACACATCCGTGGGTCTGCAAATGGGATACCCGCCGAAGGAGCGCTGATAACTGAGGAAGAAAAAAAAAATTAATTAATTTTGTTAATTATTTTTTCAGTGCTGTAGTCCAAATAAATCTGCCAGCATCATTCAAAACAATCTGCTAAGCAATTTTTTTCAAAACTAGCATATAAATCAGACCACTAAAAAACTGACCATGAAACTAGTAAAAAAAAACAAAAAAACAACTTGATATAAACAATTAACCTGATGATGAAGATCATGTCATATGATCAAATGTCCCAGAACAGTTATTAAATTGACACTGAGGTCAGGTTGTTTTGTCAACAGGGTTATTTGGCTTTTATTCCAGCTCAATTTAGGGGTTTAAAACATTAATTGTTCTGCTTCTTTACACCTGATGGTGAGCAGCTTCACCAGGAGGTTGTAACAGAGGCTCACAGGACCCCCTGCTGCATCCTCACACGCTCCTCCACAGCTGGGTGCAGCCTTAAATCCAACTGATTTTTAATTAATTAATTAATTTTAAATCTAAATATATGAATATCTCACTTACTTAGATAAATAGCTTTTACAGTGATTCCTTTAACCAATGCTAAAAAAGAACAAAGAGAAGAAATTGGTTCTTGAAATCAGCAAATGCATCTCATTTTGTCTTAATGTGATGTTTGGGATATTAGCATGCAATCCACTTTACAGACAGGTTTAATATCTAATTTAAATGGGAGAGATTATATATCTATAGGATAAGAAAAAGATTTAATAATTCAAAAATGTGATCTTAAATTGTGCTTTTTGTCATTTTGGGGGGGGGAAGCAGACAGCCATATGCTTCCTCTGGTATACTTAATCTCATTGGCCAGAGAAAAACTGCAGCAGGAGGACAGAACGTGTGTGGAAGCTCCAGAAGGATTTGCTAGTGCAACAACACAGGCAGTGTCCCCATTTGGCTTCAAATTATTTATATTAATGGGTTTGTCAGACATATATACTATATATATATAAATATATATAATACATACTCACTTCATGAGCCATAAGATGTTTAGACATTTATTTTTCTTTCTTTGGTAAATGGTTATGATATGAGTGCAATAATTGAATTTACTTAAAGTTGTTTTGATATACAGTAGAACAATAATGGGTGAAGTGGAAAGAAAGCAAACAATATCTTTCTTCATTTGCATTTTTTTTATTCTAGTCCAGTCTTGTTTATTGTATTAGTATGAAGCCACTCTGTAGAGGCAACGCCGGGAGGAAGCTGTTGAGTGTAAAGCAGTGCGGATGGTGTGAAACAGTGGATGACGTGCAAGGAGCTTTGGGACAAGAATCAGAGAGCCAGAGACAGGCTGGAACAGCCGTACTGCTGCCCAGCAGGCCTTGGCCTCATTAGAATCAGCAGCAGTTTGGTTCTGAGCGTGTGTGTGCATATGTGTGCGTGTGTGTGTGTGTGAGAGTGTGAGTGTTTGCTTGCACTAGCTGGGAGGCCCAGTGGGCAGGAGCAGATGCTCCATCCTCACACTCAAACTCCCCCAACAGAGTGTGTTCTCTGTCTGCGTAAGGCTTTTTGCTTAGCTCGTCTCCTTTTCTTTCTCCCACTCACTTGCCCTTTCAACCTCTGATACTTTGATATATATACAGTTGATACCATCATACCAATGGTACGACCTAATTTTTACTGTAGACCCAAAAAAGACCTATATATGCATTATGAATGTGTGCAAGCACTGTTCTTATCCAAATTAAATCTTATCAAATCAGCTCCTGATATACTCTCTGTTTATTCTTTATTCAGACAGCAATGAAATCATACTTTCCTTCCTTCTGCTTGAACTTTTTCTTGCACTTCATCATTTTAAAAATACAAATGTCATAGCGTGCCGTGCTATGCTGCGTTCATCTGCATTTCCGTTGCATCCTCACAGCAGAGGGTGATTCGCTGACCCATGATAATAACTGTGATGATCCCTGCCCTTATACGAGTGGCGCTGACATCTCAGTGACTTGAATGGTTTAACATGTGTGGTCATGTGAGTGACGATGGAAGAGAGAAGGTGCTATTTTTAAAAGTTCAGCTTGCGGTCATTGTTTGTCACTGGCATTGCTTGGACATTTTACTTTTTCTGTCTTGTAATTTTCTTCGGATAGGGGCCTCACCATCTTCCTAGGAGGTTTAGTCCCAAATATGGCAGCCAATTGTGAGATCCTTGTTTAATAAAAATCCGTCTGTATCATTTTTTTGTTTGTCAGTTTTTCTTTTTGTTTTTTGTCAGAAGACTTTAAAGATGGCAAAGCAGGAAAGGAAGAAAAAAAAAAGGAGCCAACAAGGGAGGTGTTGGATATAACCGTACAGTAGTATATTTTGGACACATCTCCAACCTCCAGGGTTAGGGTTATCAAAGTAAACAACACTATCCCCCATGCCATCCCTGTCATAAGAAACCATGACTGGTGCTATGCTGCCTGCATTATAGTCTCAGATCGCAGTTGCTCACATGGCACCTAGCTAGTAGGCAGCTGTCTTGACAACAACAATGTCCCAAATGAGATGTGTGCTCGAAAATAAAGTTTGCTGCAACATGGTTTTAAGGGATTCTTTCCTGGGGGAGATTTATATTTATTCCTGTGGGTGTCAGTTGATTGACAGTCAGCAGGGAGTGACATGATGTTGACACTAATAGCACTCAACCATGCACTATAAAATAACAATAACACAGACAAGCTCTGACAAAGCTGAATTGAGGCAAAATTACCAAACTGGTTGAAGTTTATCACACAACAACTGCTATTTCCTACTTTTAAAATACATTCTTGCTCAAAATGAGGGCTGTAGGTTTTGTGCCCCATCACTTACACTGAGTGCATTTGGAGGCAATCTTCCAAAGGTCAGTAAGAACAGGAGGAATGATTACGGTGAGCAAAACCTGTTTCACTGTTCATACGACTGCCTGACAGACTTGAAAAATTACAAATTTGACAAACAACGAATTTTGTCCTTTCATTTAGAGGACTTGTTGGAAATAGATGGCAGAGCTAGGAAAACAAGGTGGTAAGGAGCACAAAAAGGAGCCTCTGCTGTGATTACATATTAATATGTGTCTTTGAAACTTGATTTAATGGAATACAGCTGTCACGAACATGCATACATGTACACTTAATACATACAGTATATAGGTCCTGCCCCACATCCTCCATTATGTCTGCTGTTTCATCCTTGTCTCTGCTATCCTCCCTGCCTCCTCTTATCTCCAACAAGAAGCTTTATCATTTTGTCTGAGCAGCAGTGTCAACAGCACAGGCTAAATGGCCTTTTCCAGAACCCATTTGGCTCCACATCGATTAAAGACCCCGCCACCCTGATGGGCGATAGCAGCAGGAGGAGACGGGGGTATATGTCAGCATGTAGGCCTGGTGATGGAGTGACTCGGATGGGCAGAAATCTAAACTCAGGTGGGGTAAAAGGAAACGAGAGGGCCGCTGGACCTCGACACCAGTAAATATCGGATGCAGGCTGTTTACTGACCTGTCAGGGAGCGGTATTGATTTCCCCTTGTATCCAGTCTAAAGAGGTAAACAAGACAATGGGACTAACATACGCTGCCATGCCAACGAGTCCTTGTGAATCAATGCCGCGTGAGAAAAGTACATTGTTCTTACACCTGGAAATAAATGACTGAGCTGTAAGTCTTGTGGATGACATTGTTATTCTCCATGACAACTGTTTTATTGGGACATCTGTGCCACCATCCTTGGCAGGTTGAACATACCTAATGAAGATGGAGCAGTTTGAATGAACATCATGATGTGACCTTCACCTTAGGGGTCAAATGGCAAAGGTCCCGTTATGTCATTGTGACAGCACACTGACAAAGCAGAGCATTATGGGCTTTAAATCTGGAAATATATCTAGCATAAATCAGTCGTGAAGGGTGAAAACAAGCATTTGTTAAAGTAATATTGTTGTCTGTATTCATAAAAAGAACTGTCAGTATTTAATCCTGTAGTCTCTCCGCTTACAGTTTTATTTAAAGGGGACATATTATGATTTTTGTGGTTTTCTGTTATTTATGTACTGTTATGATGTTGAATATCTATGTTAAACATGGTCAAAGTTCCAAAACTTGAGGTTAACGTATGCTCTGAATGCTTCATTTTCAATGTTTTTTTTTCTGCCTTGCTGAAGAGCTGATACCAACTTGTCGCACATGCCCATAAACAGCCGTCCATTCCATAGCCTTGGTTGCTAAGGCTGTTGCTAAGGTTTTTCCATGTGTTATTCGCATTGTCCACTCTCATATTTCGAATCGGATTTTGGCTCATATATGGATGTATTTGTGACGTTGACATTTCAAGTAAAAAATTAGAAAAGTGAAAACGAGAATAGTAGTAGTGAAATCCTACTACTACGGTTTGTTTCATGGTTTGTTGACATAGCCTCTGGGGCTGGAGGAAGCTGGCCAATCAGAACGGAGTGGGCTCCTCGGGAGGGGGGTCTTTAAGAGACAGGAGCTAAAACAGCCTCTTTCAGACAGAGGCTGAACTGAGGGGCTGCATAAAGGGCCAGTATGAGATAAATAAAGAATTGTTTGAACTGAAATCATGCAAAGATATTCCAGTAGAGCTCCAGAGTAAAAATATAGACCTGTAAATGTGCAAATGTCCTCTTTAAAATATAGTTTTAGAGCAAATGCAAATATAGAGCAAATGCCTGCTATTTGTAACAGCAACAGTTCCATTTTCTGGCATTAGACTGTAAAGCAATTTTGGTATTTTTATGTAAAATAAATATGCTGCATTGTGCTGCTCCCATATGAATGTAATGTTTGAATATACAATTTAAATCTAAGAATATACAGACTGCATCTCCTCAGGATGTGCCTGCCTGCCTCTCCACAGAGAGCCAAGTCTGGAGGGTCTGCGAAAACAGGCCAAGCTGCTCTTAAAATGGCCACAGGGGTGGAAGATTTATCACACCACCTGCACACTAGTAAAAAGAGATCATTCGCTCCCCTTCCTCCATACATAAACTGCCGTCTAATTCTGGGGGGCATAACATTTATCATGGCACACTTTCTGCCACTTCATCCTGCCCCCTATACCCAGAGATGGTGTTGTGTGGTAATAGGGAAATTTATTGCTCAGTTTTATGCATCAGTACAGATGTCGGACAGGAGTCACAGTGAAGGCTAATCGTGTGATGTCAGTTGCAGTTAGTGTCAGTTTTGCATAAACGCACCCAGGTGAGGTAGGCACTGACTTGGGGGCAAAACTATAGAGGTGAGGGGAAAAAAAATTGAAAAACAGGCTTTAGTTTGGAGGCTCCAAAACAACAGATCAAGCAACTTTTGTCTCAGTACCAAAAAACAGCAGACAGGCTGTCCTAAAAGAACACACAGCATATCATAACACCAATCCCGCAGGTTCAGAAAACCAGCTGTCAGTTCACATTTATCCATATGTCCCCCTCAGTGTCTGTGACACGAGGGTGGATTTTTGTAAATGAAGCCCTCGCCGCAATGTTTTGCAGTAATGCTGATATTCAGCAAAGCTTGGGTTGAAGTGTGTCAGCCTCAGTTTAACTCAAACAGGATCCTGGAGGACTTTGCTCAAGGATGTAACAATTGCTGTGCGGCTGCAGTGCAGAAGACGAGAGCTCTCCAGCTGCAGCCGCACTAGCTGCTGATAGTTCTTTAAATAGAAGTACTTGTAGGGTTGCTTTAGACAAAAAGTGGGCCTTGACATGGTGTTGAATGTGAGGATACACACATGTGTACATACAGTACACACTTCCCCTCCATTTTCAAATACACCCTCAAATCAATAGCTTGATTGAATCTGGTTCTCCCCTCCTCACTCCCCAGGGGTCCTGTTGATTGGGCTTGGCAAACGCAATGTGGTGTGTGTGTGTGTGTGTGTGTGTGTGTGTGTAAGAGAGAGAGCGTTTAATACGTGAGTGTGTTTTCTTGATTGTACACACAGCAAAGTGGCGACTTGGATCTGCATTCTGAGAGGCTCTCCAGTCCCCGGAGTAAAATCAAGCATTCTCCAGCCATCCTGATGAATCGCTTCCCGTCACTTCCAAAAGCCGCCGCTCGGCCCCCAATCCGGAAGTTGGTGACTGTCAGTAGAGGAAATTGCCCACAGCTGATGTATCCAATTAATCTGGTAACTGAATGTTCAGAATGACTGTGAGTTAATGGATCATCAGTTGGCTGCCCATCAACTATGACCTCTCCAAAGCTCTTGTGCTACGGAGTGAAATTTTCTGTCACAGTGTTTGAAAATCATCTTGAAACAAGTGGGAAAAATATATTTTCATTGTTGTGAATCCAACAATGTCGTCCAAATTAAACGACCAAATATGTCATTTGACCATGCACTCCAGAACGACACATAAGAACATATAATCTAATCTGGTGCCCCTATCAGCAGTAATAGGCAGGACCACATCATGTCTGTGCTTCTCAAAACCATTACAAACCACTGTTAAAAAATAATTATGTTTTATGATGTGACAATGCTGTGGTTTAGGTCTGGTCAGGTTAAGGCAAAGATTAGAGAAACATGTGGTGTGGGTTAAAGTTAGTACTTCCGTAAAGTTAGGTGACCTTTGTCATCATGGCTACAATAATAACCATGCAGTTGGAAATACAGAAGCGGGAAGTGGGCGGTCTCCTGTGGTTCACTGTTGGGCTTATACCACCCACCACCTCACCTTCTCGGAAAATGATGTCACTACTCCAGGTCAAAATTACTATGGCTACTTTTGGGTGATTGATATTCTTGAGAGGACAGTCTCTGTGAATCATGTGACATTATCTCAGAGCAAGTGTAATAAAATGGCTTATCTCACTTTGATGAAGACAAGGGAGATCACTTCACCTGCTAGCTTCTTTAAGAGAATGTGGTTTCAAGAGGCATAAATTGGACATAAAAAACACTCCATAAAAGCATTCACTAGTTTGGTAACTATTGGTACTGATTCTTATTTATTGGAAGCCACATTGGCATGCTTTAAAACAGTTAACTTCTGACTAACTTCTGTGCATGTCATGATGTTCTTTGTTATATCCACTACAAGATTTGGGGACTGAATATTTTTAATAGCTTATAACAGCTATTATTTTTAGCCAGTCCAATTGCCTGTGCAATGCTACAGCTCTAACACCAACTGAGTGAGGGATAAAAATTAGCAAATGAAAGAAAAAGAGAGGAATTGTGTGGCATCCCCCACCTCCTCCTTTCTATGACTTTGCACTTTCTCCTTATTAGTGGAGACGGACCAGCCAGCGTCCTGTCGGGGAAAGCAGCAGCAGCAGTAGAAGCAGCAGCAGCAGCAGCAGCCCAAAACTGTGTCCAGAATGTCTAATGAGAGGTCTAAAGAGATAATTGATGGCGATTGTAAATTTGCTTGCCATTATACAGGCCTTGAACACTTTGGATTAATGAGAATTAAAGATTCAAAAGCAATGCATTTTATATCAATGAGGCAAACAACCCATGGGAGAGGACGATGGGAGGGGAGAAGGGAGTGGAGAAAAGAAAAAGAGAAACAACACAGAGGGGGCAGTTACAGGTCTGAAATCAGCAGGCAGGAAGGAAAACAAGATCAGTCACAACTGATGTTTATGGATATACTGTGTCTTTTTTTTTCTTTTTTTTCTTTTTACGAATAATTCTAATGTTTTTATATTTGTCCTCAATACTATAATGTGTAACCTGTTTTGTGGTTAATTCTACAGGCAAATCATATGTTTTGAAACTGATATTTGTGTGTATACTGGACAATATTGACTGATTTGTATTTTTAGGTTTGAATATGATAATGATAAATGATTTTCATTTTTTGTTTTTTCACCCAATTATCAGTTATTTCTCCTCCAAAACTGATGTTCTATTTGTTGACTGAATTGCACTGTGGCTTCACAAGTCGGTAGTCTCCCTTTTCATCAGCCACCTTGTATGAAAAAGGAACACAATGTCCTGCTGACAGCCTTCAGGCACACTGGGAATGTCAACTCAAACTGTCACTATGGGGACTCAAAGGTAGAGGAGGGATGGTGTGGAGGAAACACAGGGGGGAAGAAGGAGGTGGAGGAGGAAGACGTGAAAGGAAGGATGCCACAACAATCAGCGCCCTGCAGACGGAGGGGCATGCAGCCCTGCTCTGTGGGGGAGTGGTGATGACATCAGAGGAGCAACAGGAACAGCCCGCAGACTCTCACCATGCAGGGACAGGGTGGCTGCACCCAAAGACACTGACACATGGACGTGACCAAAGGAAGAAAAATCTCCCTTCAGCCACATAAATACAAAATGTATTTTTTGTAGCCTGTTGTAATTATTATTAGAGATAATTTCAAACAGAAAATGCAAAACTTGGACAGGCTATATTCATTACTTTTGCTGTTCATCATTCATCTAAGATGATTAACTGTACCAAGGGTCTATACAGTGTATGTATTTTTATTATTGTCGAAGTGGTAGTCAGATCTTTTTTAAAAAAATATTTTTTTATAGTACACACAGTAAAGTATCACACAGTCCTGTGCTGCTTGTAGTCTTAAAGCCCAACTGAAATCACATTTAGTCATTCTTTTTTGCAGTCAAGTAATGTCAATGTGTTATTCAAATGTATTGTTAGCAGTTTTTTTTAGTATTAAAAGCAAAAGGTCTTTAGGAAAATATCAGAAATACTCCTTTTCATGTCAGTATCTGTGTATGATTAACAGCAGCTGGCAGGCTGATCCTGGCAGGGGAACAAGAGACAAAGTACACAAACTTGCGCTGTACCTTACGAGCCATGGGCAGACAGTGTGTTGTTAGCAGTATTTTGAAGAATAAGGACCATACCAGTATCTAAAAGGACTACAGGTATGTTTACATGTTGTTTAATGTGCTGCAGCTGAGCAACTATTTAGCTGCTAGCTTATATGATGTTAGCAGTGCACCTTTCCCCGGTTGAATGTTTGTTTGGCAGCTCGTTCAACAACCTAGACAAGTGTCCATGTTTGTAAGTTACATAAGAAGGAGACTTTAGCAGCTAATGCAGTTGTTGTTCAGAGTCTGTGGCTCTTGTGTTGTGTAGCAGAATGCTGTCTGGCTATTAGTCATTGTGACTGTCTGCCTATAACAGAACGGTGATGTTACTGCTTTATGCCAATATGGTTTAAAGTGAAGCAATTTGATTGGCTGTATTGAAACAAGTTCTCTATCTATGTAATGTAATTAATGAAAAGATGGAGGAAACCATTATGAAACCAATCTTAACTCTCCATTTTGGTGTCCACCCACTCCTAAAGAAAATATTTGGCCTTTTAGTAGCCATTGCTCCACTAAAAAGGAAAACTGTAGAGTTGGGTGATAATTATTGTTTGTCATGATGAGCAATTCTATTCACATTCATGTGTCACATAGTCATTTGATCCATCGTTATTATTAAAAACATTGATTAATCCGGAAAGTACTTAGTGGACCTAACTATACAACAGACCTACAGTATAAAAAGATATTTAGTTGGATGTTCCACCTTTGAACATTTGGTTTCTGTAACACTCTATGCAGCCTTTGTTTGGATGGGTAAGCTGGGCTGTGCTGTACCCATGAAAAGCATTTCCAACCAAGTTACTGTGCTAAAAGAAGCCTAAATTACTCTTGTGACCTGCCTGAGCCCATTTGATAGATAATTCCTTTTACGTAATCATCTTAACATGATTAATAGACTGTGAGAGCCGTCTAAGAGGTGACTTTTGTTAACCTTTTATGGGTATTTCCCTCTAGAGGAGCTATAAGAGGCTTGGCTAAATTGTCTGTTTCACCATCAGGGCCAATACGGTCTGCCAGGGTTGATATACTTCTCTGACGTATTGCCTCTTTTAGAGAGAGGGGAAAATGAAGTCCATAAACCCAAACATATTTCCCAGTAAGCACATGAAAACAGCATAGATAGTTTATTGTCCTCAAGAGGAAGTTCTTCCCCACAAGCAGGTTCAGGCAATTCATGAACACATAGAGTAAGAGTGCATTCCTAAGACATATGACACATAGAGTGCTATCAAAATATAAGCTTGGTTGATGCAGACACAAACACAGTAGCTCCATTATTGGTTTATTTTCTTCATTCAGGAAAACTTAAATAGCCCCTGCTTGCACTTAAAATTGCTCTGCTTTCCTGCTCCAGCTTCAGTCCTTCTCCTCGCACTCAGGCTGCTTCTGTGCGCTTGTGAATCTTCTGCTCTCAGATTTCTGCTCTGCTCTTGCATTTTTTGTGCAATAACCTTGTCAAAATTCCCCAACCAACAATATGCCAGGTGTAGTGTTCACCAATGAAATGATCCCTGTTTCCTTGCTGGCATGTTCGCTTTACTTCTTAAAGCGTCTCGTATGGGCAGTCAACCGGGTTCATCCACTTCCGCCCTCCAGGGCTTAATAAATGTACTTCCCTTGCTTTCTTGTACAACTTTTGTAATAAAAGGACAGTTAATATATATATATCAGTGTCCAGACATTTTCCTTTACTATAATAGTTATATATAATAGCAGCTGTATAGCACACTGGCCTCCTGTCGGTGTGCTAGATGAGGAAATGACGTCATCTTCATGACTCAGGAGCAGGAGTCTAGTGGATTGCCAAAGTCAAGGACCTCGAGCAAGTTTTTATTTTAATGGTGCCATTACTTCCTTCCAATTGAATTGGTTAAGTCATATTTGCAGCACAAGAATATGTTCATGATAATATGCTTGGCTTTCAAGTGTTGTACATGATGCGAACACTATTGCTAGGCAAGTAACAACAAAAAGGATGCCGTCTTAATGTGTTAGCTAGTTACTTTTGCTGTTTGCCATTCCTAAACAACGAAATACAGATTAAAAAAAGAAACACAGCAACATCCATTTTGTTGTTCGTTGCTTAGCAACAGTGTTCATATAATGTACATCACTTGAAAACCAAGCATATTATCATGGATGTATTCTTGTGCCATAAATATTATATACTATTTATCAATTCAATTTGAAAGAAGTAATAGCACCATTAAAATAAAAATAAAAAACTTGAGGTCCATGACTATGGTAATCTGTGTTGGCCAGTCATCTGCTATACTCATGAAAGCAATGTTGTTCTCCTCCAGCACACTGACAGGAGGCTGGTGTGCTATACGGCTACTATTATATGTAGCTATTATAGTAAAAGAAAACATACAGACACTGGTATATACATTAACTGTCCTTTTATTCCAAAACTCATACAAGAAAGTAAGGGAAGTACATTTAATTAAACCCTGGAGAGCGAGAATGGATGAACCCAGTTAAAGACTAACTGTCCGTATGGGACACACAAAGAAGTGAAGCAAACACACTCGCAAGGATGCAGGGATCATTTCATTGGTCAACACTACACCTGGAATTCTATTGGTTGGGGAATTTTGACAAAATCTGACAGTAGAGCAGAAATCTGAGAGCAGAAGTTTCATGAGTGCACAGAAGCAGCCTGAGTGCGAGGAGAAGAGCTGAAGCTAGAGCAGGAAATCTGTGCAACAATATATCTGAGTGCAAGCATACAGTTTTAGCAGAAGCAGAGCAAATATAAGCCCAAGCAAGAGCTATTTAAGTGTAAGGGTAGGGTTTTGAGGAGAGAATTACAAAATCTCAACGTGAAATCAATAACTCGTGCTCTTTAATTGAAAGACCACGCTCTTGAATAAAGATAGGAAAAAAGCCCCATCCTCCATCAGGGTGGAGAGTTGTTGTGTGCACATGCATACACACTTAGAGAGAGTAGGCTGTCACAGCAGCAGGTATCCAGTAACAGTGCAGGGCTGGATAGTAACTACTGCAGAGGTCATTTGACACCTCCTCTATGGAGAGTCAGACGCAGTGCTCTGGCAGCATACTGAAACACTAGTTCAGACTGCCTTGACTACATGCTTTACAACGCTGTGCCATTTGTTCTGAATGCTGGGGCTTAAAGTCACGCTGATGTCTCCCTTTCTTTCTTTCTTTCATCATAATTCCCATGTGCCGTATTTTTTTTTCTCTCTCACTGTAAACACTGATACAAGGATGTACATTCTTTAGAATAAGCAGACCTGGACAACATTTTGTCATTCCACCAACTGCTGTCTGACAAGACATAAGCTCTACTATCAGACAGGCTTATGGTATTATAGAGCTTGGCATTATGGAGTCTATAATGCCATTCAGCATCAGGCTTTCATTTTACATTACGAGGCATCTCATGAGCAAATCTTCACTTGGACTTTCCTTCTCCCCAAGTGATTCAGACATCTATGAAACCTCAGGTGGTCCAGTTTGCAAGAAAGATTTCACAGGATGACCAGGAGAAGCTTTATTGCGTTGCATAAATGATGGAATCTTTTATCCTGTTGGGCAACACTGGACTTAATATACTGGAGTTTACACTACGCGGTAAGGGTTGTGTCCATGGAAATAGAGATAAAACTTCCTTCATTTGAAAACTGGTAGCATACTGCAAAACATGTTGCTGTTGAATTTTCAAGTATAAGTTTTTCATGCTGTGAGCACCTCAAACAACATTCCATCCTCCACCATTGTTTAGACAGACTGCAGAAATATATGCAAGCTTTGTTAAAACCTGGGCAAAACAAAACCAAAACTATACTATATATATATACCAAGATGTAAGTGAAAAAATCCGTATTGTTTGCTATGTATATACAGTACTGTGGGTGAACTTATCCTTTACAAAAAAAAAGGTATAGATAGTTCTCATACACAGATATGCTTCATAGCAATATCCTATCAGTGGCTTCTAGATATGTAAATGGAATACTGATTAAAGTTTGATTTTAGTCCTTAGTACATTTTAGACCACTGTACATGTATCTACTTTGCAGATAGAGGATAACATCATGTCAATTACAAGAAGAGTTTAATGCCTGTTGCTTCACAGCAGCAGGAAGGTCACATACAAGGTTAAACATTTTGTTCACATGGTGACCTCTCATACTAAGCTGGTGTCCTGAATAGAGGAGATGACTGCTGTAATGACAGCAGATATCAATATATCAGAAAAGTGGAGAATATGGATGAAACCACAAAGCCTATTGCCTGCTTGTTTGTGTGTATGTACGATTGTGATGACAGATTTAGTTTGTAAAATATCAGAAGCCCTTTGCAAGACAAACAAACAAGCAGCAAACAAATAGTTCAGCTGGTGATCTGTTGGGCATGTACGTGATCACCAGTGCACGCAAAGATAATTCTGAACCAAGCTTTCATTCCATCAATATGGTTACATGTTCATGTCCCCTCCACCAAACACACACACACACACACAAAGACCAAACATAATAAAATAGTGCTGCCATCCACATATCCACACCCACACGCAACAACATGATGCAGCCCCGCTAATCCGACTGGTCATCCTCTAGGGTCAGGGCTGACACACATCTCCAGCATTCTGACAGTGATTTCCCTCGTGTGCTGTTATGTAGCTGCCACCTCAGAATGCCCCCACCCCTCCTGCACATACACACAGGCACCAGACAGACAGCCTGACAATCACCAGACAGACAGAAAAACAGACAGAAAGTCTGACAGTCTGACATTGCCCAGCCTACTCTTACACCTGTCTCTACAGTTTTCTATCCCCTCCTGTCTGCTTGGCTTCCTCGGCTGTTTGGATAGCTGTGTTGCTCACCATTCAACCCCTAATTGTCTGCATGGCTGGCTTACCTCTCCGGCTTCTTAAGAGAAGTTATAGGAGCAATCTATTGACTAAACTTTGCTGGGGCTGGCTTAACAAGCATTCACTTGCTGATTGTCTAACATCCCCTACCAGACTAACAAACTCCCTACCGAGCTCAAAGGATAAGCGTCTGGCTCTGCACCTCCTAAGTCTTCCCTCCTGCACAGGAACCTGGGGAATGCACAACAGCGAGCCCTTTAATAAGAATATTCAGACAGGCACCTGCAGGGGCAGCTACTGAGAACCACCGCAGGGCCTTTGGGATTGGGGGATTACTGATGGTGATGGGAGACACAAAGCCACTGACATAGAGGTCCTCTCTCTTTATCTCTATATGTGTCTATAATACACTCAGAGATTCCTGATTTCAGCAATGTTATTATTCCAAAGAGCAGTATGCAAACTAAGGATAATACTTTACTCATGATAATAAATTAATGGAAATACGGACATTGCGGCAAAATTGCAGGACAAAGGATGATAATGTCGGTCTGTTGGTTGGTTGGTTGACCACTTTGTTCTTTTGAAACATCTTGACAACTACCCTGGTCATCAAATCCAGCTGCTTTGTCACATCCCTCAACGTCTGATACCGACGCATCCTTTAGCATCTGAGATGCTAATTACTCCAATGAATTACTCCAATGTAAACCCATCCATGTCATTATTAGATGCATTTTTCATTGTGCAATATCACAACAGTTTGTGAAATTTCTTTTGGAAGTATCTTCCAATCAAACCATTATAAATCCCTGTTAATTATGTTTTATGGTATGACACTGCTGTGGTTAAGGCCTGGTTAGGTTTAGCCACAAGAACCACTTGGTTAGGGTTATGGAAAGTTCAAGGTTTGGGTTAAAATGATAATTTGAAGCATGGCTGGAGGCAGGAAGTGACCAGTGGTGTCCTGCTGCAGAGTGCAGCTTTTTGCCATTATCTTATATAGACTTCATCAGTCTCATGGCGTCTATTTCAGAAGTCTATAGAAGTCTATCAGACTACCCTGCACATTGAAAAATTACGCTAAAGGGTATCCGGTGCGTTAAAAAGTGCCTAAGAGGGCGGTATTTGACGAGTTGGGAGCGAGAATGGGATTGGATTGCCACACATTTTGTATGACATTTAGGTTGAGGTTTAGGATGAATCCACCTGACTTTGGTGGTTGAGGTTGAGGCTGACATTTTTGTTTCAATGTCTTAACACTTTTTGAATGGATTTTTATTTGGTACAATTATGTTTGGTGCCCACAGGATAAAACCTTATAACATTGGTGATTCCCTGAATTTTCATCTGGCACATTTCAGTTTGTCCAACACTGTGGTTTAACTGTCAACAGTTTGGTTTCCTTCACAATGAGCATTACAGGCTCAGAGAGCTGCTAGCTTGGCTATAGAGATAATTTGTTGCATGAATAATTCCACTGTGTAACAAAATCTCAAGTAGTTGCCAATGAATGAGCTAAGAACCACTCACTCACTTCTCAAAGGCTTCATTACTTTATGATAACCTTCGTTTTACTTACCATTTATTGTTTCTGCTAGAGTGAAGGAGAGCATCATCTAACTGACATGAAGCAACTGAGCACTTTTCTTTTAGACACATCATTGACACAATTTGAATACATTTTGTCATACATCATTCACATACAGTAGTATCTCAGTCTATTCTCAAATGTAAAATATAACACATAACATGCTTCATTATTTTTAATTCACAAGCCTAATGACTCAGAATTTAGCTTACCTTATTGTTTAGTGTGACCACATGTTCTTCTTCGTAAGGAAACATCTCTCCACCTTCCAAGAGAAAGGGAGGGAAACATTTTCAGGTCAGTGTCTACTGAATTCAAGAAACAAACATCCTGTCAGCCACTGTAAATAGTAAGCTGCTCAATTCAAACAGCTACAGTTTATTGCAAACTTTCAGCCCTCAGGTAGTCACTATCCAGGATGAGAAATCGATGGCAGACTGTAGTCTGGTTTCTCTTGGCTAAGTGGAGAACATTTAGGTCCCCTTCAACAGTAACACAGCTTGTTAATGTGCTTGCACTTAAAATAGGAAGTTAAGAGTCTTATGTTTTGGACTTTTGCCAAATTTGCACCTTAAAAGTTCCATATTTTACACTTTTCCATTGTTTTACTTTAAGTCTTGATATCCATAAGGAGATATTTTCAGGGTTTTAAGTACCAAAAAACATCTCAATATAGTTTTACATCTCCTTGGCTGACTGTTTTCTGAGTGATGCATGCCCAGGCCAACCACAGGTGATGGATTGTAGTCTAGCCTGTAGGCAGGTAAAACCAGGGCTCTGGGCAAAACTCACTGGTAAATTGCATGGGCCACAGCTGAGGATAATGTTATCCAACATAATGGCAGCAAAATGCAGAAGAGACGCTCATGCTGAGCTGAAATGGAGTGCACATAAATTAGGTAGATAACATAAGTAGAAATATTTTGTTTCTTTCAGGAGGGGTGGGGGTCCCATAGGAGGGGTGGGCCACCCCTCCAAAGTGCTGAGTGTTTAGTTGTGACATCACAACCTTACGGAAGTCCAAATTGCTCATTTAAAGGCACAGTTTCTGAATACGGGCTGTGTGCATTTCTCTGTGGACTGAGCGTTTTGATACTTAGTATTACTTAGTAGTATTTAGTATCTGGACCTACTTTATGATCAAAAAAGAAATTGAAATCTCCTTTTCTACAATATGGGACCTTTATAACCTAACTTCATAGAGGGAGAAGCTTGGAATTGACAAAAAATATACAAATTATGGAGTTTTTGTTTGCTGCTATTTAGCATAATGTAATTTTTGTGCTTGACTTCACTGTGATGCCTCTACCTGACCTGAGTTACCGTTACTTTGCTTTTCTCTTCCATTCTTCACTATTTATTTACACCCACACAAAGTATGGAAGGGCAATGACACTAGACAAACACACACACACACACACACACACACACACACACACAAACCTTCTAACACACAAAGGGTGAACAAATATTGTCCTCACACCACAGGGAATTCTATTTAGTTTTATGAAAGTGAGATGAAACCACACATACACACAGGTGATGAGCCAATATTGTCATGACTGGGGGGAGTTGTGTTTAATAATGTACAGAGGGAAAGTGTTTCCATAGGTGGGCGGGAGAAACTTTCTCAGAGCAAATCCTGGGTGCAGAAATCTGTGTCCTGAAGCTTCCATACAGATGGAAGGAGAAGAAAGGCAGAGAGACAGCTGTGGCATTAGATCCAAAGTAATGTAAGCATGAATTTGCTGATCAAACATCATACATAAGCGCAGGAGTATTTTCATAAACGTATATTTCTCGAAACATGCAGCCACAAGCCGTATAGAAAGTAAACCTGTGTATATCACACATACTTACTCCTGCTCACACTAGTCATTAAATGCAGTAAATAGCCAATGCAGTAACTAAGTGTGTGAATCTACTTATTTTGTGGATCATTTCGACAGTGTCACGACATGTGACCCACAGTGTCTCACTGGATCAAAGCAAGGAGGCAGGATATGACAAGTGACACAGAGGATGTTTCAAAAGCCCCACTCACCATGACTCATCGCTAACTGCCCCTGAGGTTAGCATTGCTGTCACTCAAACTGTTTTCCAATCAATGCAACTTCACCATACATAGTTGATTATCGCTTTAATGAGAGAGCCCCAATTGATTTCCATTAGTTTATCACAGGCCTGGGTGCCCCAGAGACTCGGGTTTAATTTTCTTGGTATCCATTTACCCCTAAAGCTGGGCCACAACATGCCACTTATTGGTGAATCATTGTTAGAGTTAGTGAATTGGACTGACATGATTACCTCTAGTGATGTTTGCGTTGCTAGGCAATAGGGGATATAATATCATATTATCATACGTTAGAAAGCAGATGCAAAAGGAAGACTTCTCACCTGTCCTTAGTGGCTTCAGCACAGTCTCCATCTCTCTGCAACACATCTGTCTGTACTCGGCGTGTACGCTCATACACATACACATGCACACACATGCTACTCTTTGCAATCACATCCAATAATCCTCTGAGTATCACTACAACATCAAACACTCAGTAATGGGGTTTTGCATGACTATGTGTAATTACATAATAGCAGTGGGTGAAGCCAAACGATACCCCACTCCCTGACACTGTTGGCAGTAACGTATTACTTAGTAACACATTTGTGTAATGTGATACCTTTTTCAGTGGCGACCTGTTTTGACTTTTCTGACAAAACAAGTAATCTGAATATGTTAACTTGGGCTTCAGGGAACAATGATGGGCATTTTTCACCATTTTCTGACATTTTACAATGAAAAGTTAATTGATTATTAAAGAAAATAACTGTCAGACCTATTGATAATGAAAATAATTGTTGGTTGCAGTCTTACAGTACTCCTAATAATATATAAACTAAAACAATTATTGTCTTAAAACTAGTCCCTTTTCAAGACCAGAGCCACAACATGGAGAACGGAGGACCTGTCATAGCTGATATTGTACTTCAGTGGTACAAATTTCGAATTCAAATTTTCGATTAATCATATTACGGTAAACCAAATGATGTAGAGTACACCTGGGTGTCTGGGGCCCCTGGGCAGTTGCCCGCTTTGCCTAGTTGGTATTCCAGCCTTGATGTTGCATTACTCTGACAATTTGGGTGGTTGGCTTGTTCACTGCTTTACATGGAGTTTGATGGAGAGTTGATAACAATATTATATCTGCAACTGTGCTGTGTTCAGTGGACAGACTGGTCCATGAAGTGTTAGTTTGGCACAGAGGCTGAAGGTGTCAGATGGTAGCTAACATTTACCAAAAGAGATGAAATGTATCTGCGGGTAACTTGAAAGTTGTATAATTTTCTGGACATGTTGCGTGTGCTTAGCTGGCTTGCTAACGTTAGCCAGTGGTTAGCCTACATTCAAGAATCACCTGGGTTTCATTCTGAGTTGTAGGATACGTCAACCCCTCTTCTTCACTTTGTGGACAAGACCTCTGAAGTGCTGCTGAATGCAGTCACCTGTGCTAATGCTAAGCTAGCTATTGATTGACAAATACCCCCCAAAGTGTAGACCGGCTACGTGTTTCACACCAATGTCTCGTTTTCTTTTTTGACACATTATATACAGAAGATGTGATGTGTTTTGGGGGGCTTTGGAGTTGGTGAAGGGCACCTTTGACTGAAATGGTGAGTAACAAATGTAGCCCAATTTAAAGAGAAATGTAACAAATTACCTTTGCTGTTGAGTAATTACTAAAGTAATGTCATTACTTTTTAATAAGTGATTTGCAATGTATAGTTTATTGCATTTTTTTCACGTATTTTGCTCCACACTACTCCTAGATAATATAATACTTGCTGCCACCCCTCTAGTTGCCTCCCCGCCCCCACCCTGATGTCGTGAGCTGATGACAGCATGAGGAATAGCCTACAGATCATCTCCTCTTGTCATTCCTCCAATCGAGCCCCTGCCTCTCAGCTGACTGTGTGCTTGTGTGTTGGATGTGTGCTTAACAAGGTATTTATGTACAATATACATGCCCTGTCTGCATAAATATGCGCTTCAAGCGTGCGTGTGTGAGTGCATGCCTGTGTGTTTGCATTCACCTTATCGCTGTGTGTGTGTTTTATGTCTCTTCCTGCAGCATCACCACACCTACAGTACAGACAGTCTGAGTTAGAGGGCTTGCAGATAGACCTCTGAGTGCTCTCTGCCTCTTCCTCTGTATCCATCAGAGTCGTGATAGAGAGCTGTGAATTTGTCTCCTTCACTCAGATTTATTGAAATGATATACACTCACTGTCTGCTCTTGGCACAAATTTTAGACTGCATTTTAAAACAAGAGCACTTTGCTGCTTGAGAGCATAGCTACTGAGAAATTATTGAGGAAATTTTGCAGAGACTTGCAGATTTTAAACATTATACAAAATATGACAAATATAATATATGCAGATAGAAATTAATGTGTAATGTTGTCTTGAGAAATTTACAGTGAAGGCTGGATAATTACAATCCAGATCAAATTTGAAAGATTTCTCCTCCACATTAAAAACCCACGAGACTCACTTCTCTCTCATGAGAATGACGCTTGACCTTATAATGCAGCCATTTACATATAACCTTAAGCTTTACAGCTGCACCTATCAGAGATGGTTTATGCTAGTAGAGCTGACTGGGTGGTGGGAAGGTCTGCAGCACCAAGGACAGCTCTGGAGTGAGGAAGGCAGTTTGAGAAGGTTCTGCAAGGTTAAGGAAGATTGATATTTATTTATCCTTTATTTAACCATGAAAATAAATTAGCAACAAATTGTTTACAGTGATGGCCTCGTAAACAACGAAGGGTCTTCAGGTGGAGAGACAAGGAGAATAATTTAAGAGACAAAAATACACAAGCTAAGATGTACTTTGGGAGAAAATAATTGGGACTGCTGTTTACACATGGGTGCAACATAGTCTATAGATCATAGGATTTGTGGGATGGTAACAGTCTAGAATGTTAAAAAGATCAGATTGGATGTAATTTGGACAAAACAATATATTCTTAGTTATGTACTGTGCATATAAAAAGAATTTGTTGTGGTGTAGTTAAAAATCCTTCAGTAGTGCCAATAGCTATCAGGGTAAAATGCATGAGTTACTACTAAAATAAAATCTCATGCCTCTTTTATTAATTCCACAGTGCATTAAATAATAATAATTAGATTAAAATTAAAATGTTAGTTACTATGGGGAAAGACTACAAAGTTTGTGAGGAGTTTTCCCCTTAATACAACAAACATCTTTGTAACTTATGTCTCTTCCTCTTTTCCCTCATGATATCTTGAAACTATTAGTTTTCCGTTGGTAAATGTCCCTCCTGTCTCAATCCTAAATCCAGACTTGAGAAATATTTGGTTAATTTTGTCTACAAGGTGGAGTTGAAATCCAGCCTGAATCCCTCTCTTTCAGCATCTTACATAATATATCATGAACCCAGTAACACTTTTAGGGTTCAGCTCCACTACATATGGTTCTTGTTACTGTTTATGTACATTTTTTTCACCAGTTCTTTGATTGCTGGCTCCTTTACTAAACATGTCATTGTTCAGCGTTGATTGATCAAACTTTCAGCAACTACACATCCATCATACAGATGAAGATGCTATAATGTCATATCCTCACAACTCTTTTCTCTCATGAAAAATGATTGAACTTTTGACATTTTTCAGTCTTTATTAAATTGGTAAATATAGTCATACGTACAGTCATGACAGTGTTCCTCAAGGATCCATTGTTGGTCCTCTTCTGTTTTTGGTGTACACTACATAGTTCCTCTGGATCAAGCCATTCAAAACCACAATGTTCTGTATGTAACACTGATAACACCTGGATGTACTTCCCATCAACACCCTTTAATTCTAGCAGTATAGCCATGTTATTGCATGCCTCATGGATATCAAATGCTGATGCCCTAAGAGGTCATCCGGTTTGGCCCATATTCTTCCAGCATATTGTGAAAAAAAACATCCTGCAAGCAATCACTGATGCAGACTTAGGTTTCTATGTCTAGGTTTCATGTCTGTTTCCAGTAAAATGTTTTCTTGCTCAAGAAGAACAGAGTGTTGTACATGCTTTAATTTAATTTGATGTCTTGAGGATGGGGTATACATAATGTGATTTTGTGGTTAAAATTGAAAATGTAATGTGATTCTTTTTTGATTTCATCCTAAAACTTTTCAATCCTCTTGGTATTTGTATTTGCTCTTATTGCTTGCATGGTCTTCTCTGTGAAACACTTTGTAATTTTGTTGTAAAAGTGCTTAAACTATAAATATAGCTTGTCTCACTCCTGCTGCTCTCTTCTACTCTCTGCCTTCTGTTGGGATGTTTTCAGTTACTGTGGAGGATGCAGTCGTCTTGGTGACAACTAGGGGAGGATGACCCCATCTGCAACAGCCATCCAACCGGTCTCAACCAATCACAGATCAGGTTGGGCTGAGGGGCACATCCAGATAGCCTGTCTGCTGCAGTCAGGGTCCTGACACATGCACTCAGGCAACCTTGACTCTCCCCATCCTCCGCCACCTGCTGAAACCAGTCTGATCACATCCTATTACCTCCTGCAGCCCATAGAGACATTGAGGAAAGGCAAGGCAATTTTATTTAGAGAGAACATTTTAGTGCAGGAAAACTCAATGTGCTTTACATTTGAGTGCATACAACAACAAGTGCCATGAGATTATAATAAATAAAATACAGTACAGTATCAGACTGACAACCACCCACCCTCCAAGAGACAGCAACAAACCACAACTGTCCTACAGACACGTGCACACACACACACACAACTAATCACAAGCCTTATAAAACAAAAAAGTGGACACAGTTGTAACAGGTTATCAGGCAGTTTGTTTTAGAGAACAGGAACAATATAGCTAAAAAACATCCTCACCAGATCTTATTCTAGGTCACTGATTACTATGGTAATGGTATAATGGCTGTTTCAGTGCTGAGCTTAGATCTGAAATCTGACTGGAACACTTTCATTATCCAAAAGTTTATATACAACTTTTCCCCAGTATTTTGCTGAGTAAGTAATGTAATTATGACAGCACATTAGCAAGGAGAGGAAAGTGTTCAGTATATGTGAGAAACATGGAAAGACAGACTTAAACAGCATATTGGGGATGGAGAGCTGGTGGAAGAATTCAGCTGCTTGATAACTTCATCCAGATCAGAGTGTGATTTAATAGGAGAAAAAAAAAACATGATAATCTCTGTATATTATATCTTTATGATATTTATAGTAATTTGCAAGTAGCTGAGAAAAGTATGACTGCCTGGAAGATTTCATTTTATTGTTATAATCATAGATTGTGCTCAGCTCTCTTCATCATCTTCACATTTCCAGTTTTTAACAAATATACTCTCTGTCATCATGGCGCCAGAGTGTTCTCCTCTTCCCATGTGGTATGGTCGGTTGGACTGAGTCAGTCCTCTGCCCTTTGTGTCTGAGACACAGTGTCCTGATCTTTCTTCTCCTCATCCTCAGCCCACAGCCAGCTCTCATTACAACCCAACACACTCACCACTAGGCTTTACTGTGACAGAGAGGTCACACTTAATGAGAGCATGTTTCAGTGAACATTTTACAGCTAAATACTACCGTGCAATCATCAGTCCTCTGATGCTAGTGAGTCGATATAAAGATGCTTGGATACTAAGATAACGTCTCTTTATCTGTAACTGTATTTGTTTTATAAATGTAGTAAAGAAATGTGCTTGCTACGTCTGTTTTTATATACCTACCATTATTTGAGCTTTTGGCATGGCAGCATACCATGACCGCTGTTTCTGAGCCCACAAGACATATCAAGATTTTTTTTTTACAGATGTTTTACAGGTAATTGGCTGCACATTATGTGTGAGCTGTGCATCTCACTTTGCTTCAATCACTAATGATGTGTTTCTTTCTCTTCTTTCTTGTTATGCGGTTTTGGTAGTTTGGCTGATTTGAAAGGTTGAAGCCACTGAAATCTGTTGAAAAGGTTAATAACAGGGGAAATGTGCTGTTAATTTAGACTGCAGAATTTGATTTTTTATTCTTCAATATCACCCCATGGTCAGGGAAAAAGAAACAGCAAGAAACAGCCATTTTATGTCCACCCACTAAGCTCAGCTCGGACTGTATTGATTTTTGCTCTGGTGGGCGAGCTTGAACTCCCACAGAATGAATGACCAACAGAAAAGAATGTTGTGTTTTGAGGTAGAAGGGTGATTAAGGGCGAGAGAGATTGGCCTCAACACCGAGGTCCAGCTCAACGAAAGAACACTGCCCTGTTCGATTAGAAATTAATCCACAAAACTCAACCAAAAAATGCATTCCCACCCCTGTTACACAGACATAGAAAAAGCTATGTCAGCACTAAGCCCTGACAATTTACCACTAAATCTTATACATTATGTTAGCATTTCTATTGCAGCACAAGTATAAATGGACTTACAGCATTTACAATCTGTTAGACAACTGAAAGCTTAATGTTGCTATATAAAAATACAAATGAGTTGTTTAAGAGCAATGCCAGTCCTGTGCAGGAAAATCAGATCAGCAGTAACTAGGAAACATCATCACTGACATATCATGTTGGAACACCCTAGTTTCATACACATGCATGGAAAGCCATGTTCTTGAAAAGCACAAGATAAGGCCATGAATTCATATATTTTAACACACACATATCTACCTATGGAATTCCATATGGGTGAAGAAGCTATGATGAAAAAAAGAGGACATGCCGTTCATAAATAAAATCCTATGCTCTGCAAGGATGTAGGTTAGGTGTTAATTTTGGCAAATAGGCAGACTAACACACACAGAGAGCTTGACTCTGCAAAATGTATTTGGTTATGTAACTTGCCTAAAAGCAAATGAATGAAAAACTAACCAATACAGGTAATGAACCCACTGTGTGCTGTTAAACATTTGCAAACCTCACCTGAGATTCTGTGGCTCTGTCCTCTCTTTCAGTCTGGGCTAAACAACTCAAGGGTTTAGAGCCGCTAATAAAGTTTATGCTCCAACCTACAGTATGTTTAGACCATCCTAAAATAATTATATTTTTAATTAACTAACCACCAGAGCTGACCTGAGATCCTGCAGCTCCACCTGCCTGTTAAGATGCTGCCTCGACGATTTTCCTGATAAAGTGATGACATTCACAAACAAACTAATCAGTTGGACAATCTGTGGCTAATTTAACTCATAAATATCATCCATAATATAATGATCCATACAATAATAACTAAACTCCTCATGGTGTTAATTTAACACACATTAGTTCTACATGTTTCTGATGTCAAAAACAATGTTTGGACTAATTGCAGAACATTTAGCTAAGCAGTTTAAGTTAAGCTGCTTAAAAAAGCACACGATGTCCTCCATCTTTCACTTTTTTTCACAAAAATTCACAATAATAAAGTTGGTTGATGTTTGGGCATTTATCATAAATTAGCTTTCACCCCCACACCTGATATACAGTAATATAAGTTGTCTGATGTTAGTTATGTGCAGCATTAGCCCTGCTGGAGATAAATAAAGTTATTTGAATTGAATTGAATTGAATTGAATTACATTGAGTTTTTAGCTCTGTTATGTTTGAATCATTTAAACTGTACATACCAACCGCTTCAAATTCACCACGATTCATTCATCTCTCAGGCGCTGCTGTCAATGCTACAGCTAGCCGACAATGCTTAGTAAAACTCGAGGGTTGCCAGCCCATCAGTTCAATTATACCCCATATCTCTTGCTCTCATCTCCTTTAAAGTTGCCTAATTCCTGGTAACTCAGAAGAAATCAGAAGGGTAAGGACAATTCAGTAATATCTTGACATTGCTAGGGACATGACCATACTCGAATCTACACCTATAGTTGGAGGATATGTCCTTCCCATCCATTAATCTTGTTTTGTCTTACTCTCTCTTTCTGTAAAATGTATTTCCTCCTCTCAGATTGCAACTAGTCTTTCACTTTCCCTCCTTTCCACTCCTATTTCATCTCCATTCTCTCTCTCGGTCTCCACCTCCTCCTTTCTTTCGGCCGAGTCTAACACTTAAACGGAGGAAACATTGTGCATTCCTCAGAGCTGCAACACACCGATCGGTCCTGACACCCTCAAACACAGCCTCACTCTGACAGCAGCGAGGAGCCGCTGTACCCTCCATTCTACCAGCCAGTAACCCTGCTCAGATGCAAATTCAAATGTCAGCTTCCTTTCTCCTCAAAGGCAACGTCAGCTTGGTGAACGAGTGGGATCTTAAAATCAGGTAATTGTTTTTGGCAGATTGTTGTATTTGCTTACTGTATTGAATCAAACTAAGCCACTGGAAGTTGCAGACCACGGAGGCACAAATACACACAGACATGCAACACAGACACAGAGGAAAAACTAAATATATGGGTTTTATTACAGTTTTTCTCCTAAAGCCCCTTTGTGTACAGTAGTTTAATTTATGTGTATCTGTTGAATTATTCTGATTGTATAAGCCTTTCTTTGTAGAGAAAGTAAAACAACCCCAGAGAAAAATGGTGCTGTTTATGAAATTTTCATATCCTAAAGAAATGGATCATTTACAAACTTGTAGTAATGAGGTGATGGTTGAATTGGATTTTAGAGGCAATCATCAGGAGGCACACAGACATCCATAAATTATTTGTAAGTGCTTGGTAACAATTTATAAACAAAATGATTGACAAGAAAAAAACTAACCATCTCAAACTTTGCATTCTTGTATGTCACATGCAGTTCACAATGATATCTCTGATTTTGCTGAGTTGGTTGAAAACTTTTGTCTCCTGCTGACTTTTTTACGTTTCCAGCTGAGGTGTTTTAAATTGCCAATCTTATAAAAGAGGTCTTAGATATGCAGTTGATTATCTACATGCATGATATCATGTTAAAAGACTGAGGCTGAGCTGACGAGTCATGTAGAAGACATGGAAATAAATAAACGGCATTGTAGTGCATTGTAGTATTAGTTAGTCCTTGTATTATGAGGAAAAATATAAGATCAGACTTACTTCAGTCTAGCATAACCCTGTTTTACATACAGTGCTTGTTCATAAAGTTTAAACAGTATGTTTTCACTTCAAGCTTTTAAAAAGAAAGGCTTTTCTTTTGACTAACTGATCACCCTCCAAACTCTTACAATGCAGAGTATCGCTTTCACTACAGCCCATACAGCCCTATACACACCGCTTCAACATGTGGAGAAATCCAAAGCATGACAAGCCTGCTGTGCCTATATGGTTGCTAATGATCGGACAGTTGCTGCCTGGGGGAGCATTGGACTCATCTATATGACATACCCGTCACACTTTTCACTATCATCACACAGTTTCAGTGGTGGAGTGGTCCGACAATTGTCCAGAGGAGGGTTGAGGAGAAGGGGTTGGCTTACACAGGTTGACCAATACAGATAGTGAGTTTGACCCGTGTCAATGTGTCGGTCTGAATGGGGTACTAGATGCCTGTTCTTGTGATACTGTCAGTGTCCCTTTTGTGATAAGGTTAGCTTTTGATTGATTTGTTTGCTTAAAATCCTTTCTATAGCACAGCAGTCTAGTCAGTCAGTTTGATGTGTTTGTATATAATGTTGATGTGACATTCACAATCTTATAAAAGAGGTATTGTGTGAGCTCTCCTCATTGAATGATTGACCCTATTGTATTGGTGTAGTTAAAACTCTCAACTTTCCCCAGGGAAAACTATTTATGGTCAAACCATTGTCATGTCAAGGATTGGGAACAAGGCAGCAGTATGTGGGTATTTTCTCATCTTTCTGGATTTTAGAGGGAGAATTGCTTGCAGTAAATCCAACAGTAATTTCTGGTTGATGAGAAAAATGTCAAGAAATAAAAAGTAAACAGTACATTTTGCCTTCCAGGCTGATCCCACTCATCCACAAGATGTTGGCACAACTTCTACTCTTAGTCTCAAATGTCAAGCGTCTCCAAAAAATATTTTGAAGATCTTGAATAAGTAAAAACAAATCAATGAGTGTTGAAGGCAATTCTGTTTGTTAAAGTACCCTCTTGTCAAAAGGGATTTTTATTTTTCAACCCATATTATTGTGCTGATTAGTTTTAAATTGAAAACTTAATTAAGTTGCCCCTGAGTATATGTACTACTACTCCTCAATTTTGACTTCAGTTGACTTATTTCTCTGTTTGTATTTGTTCATCTGAAATTCGGGGCTATATTGTGTGAATAATACTGAAGTACATAAATGACTGTTTTGAACACAGACACACACGGACGCACACCTTGGACAGTGTTAATATCCTTGTAGCAGCACTAAAAGGCCAGCACAGTTATGCACAATTTGCTTCTATCTCACCAATAAACTAGATTAATATTATTTGCTGGCACACAACCATGTTCCCCATGTCATATCAAAGCATATATCACCTCACCACTTTATCTCCCCTGGCACTGCAGCAGACAGGTGATGAAGTTTGGGCTCACTCATAATCGCATTATTGCTGCACTTCCCTGCTCTGGACCAAAGCCAAAACACATATTACACAAATAAAACAAGAGAGACAGACTGGGGAGAGCAACCCAGCAAACACTGAGACGTTGCATGACCGTTGTTTGAACATCCAATCAAGATGTCCCGTTACAGTTCAAAAATAGCTCCAAAACCTGGCCACCAGCTAGATGTCCTTCCTGGGCATTCCAGCAATGTCAAAATATGTCATTACCATCATCTACGGGCCTATTCAGCTATTTTGCTAAAGTTTATGTACACAGTGTGCATTCTGCAGCTATATATATATCCTATATGTCAAGATTAACAACTGCTTTATATTTTCAAACAGTCCAACCAATGTCCTGTCTGACCTGGACGTCTGTTATACATTTTAACGTGTCACTTTCAAGATACTCCTGATAGTGAATTATATAAAACCAAACACAAAGCAAACACATGAAGTATCTTAGTTAATATAAGACATATGCATCATTTTTACAGGAAGACACTGGGTCAATATTGACGTGCAACAACACAGAAAAAGATGATCATCAAAAGTACAGCTTATTGTAGATAAATAACAGTTTGAATTCTTAATTCTTTTAATTCCACTTGATACACTTTTTCTCCAGTTTCCATCCCTTGACTGTGTTTCCATTGAGGCACTGCAGCAGGCTAATAATAATGCTAACTCCAGGATAAAAACTGTTGCTGACAGTCCTCGTCTGAACTCTGAACTCTATAAGGAATACAGAAGCTCTAAATAACTGAACTCTTACATGACTGTTATAGAACATACATGCCAACATAAAAGCAAACTGTCCTCTTGTTCCTGTTGCTTTTCAAAGTTAGCAGCACATCCTTAGCTCTCAACTCTTGTGCTGAGCAATGTTTATTGCCACGAGACGGGCTACACATATCAAACATGAATTATCAAAGATATGAGGATAATACATCCATGATGAAGATATGTGACTCAATAATAAACCCTTCGTAACTTATATTAACCCAGATAAAGCGCACATTATTGCTAAACTGTTAAAAACTTAAATGCCCAAAGACGTTGATTCTATGGGCACAGGACGTCTCTTTAGAACAATCAACCAATTAATGAATGAAAATAAACGTTTTTGTATGAGAAAAAACAAAACGCCCATAGATTCATTGTACAGCGAAACTCTGAGATGTATTTGAAATGTTTTTGAAGTCAGGTCCAGATGGACCTTTATTGAACGTGGAAAGGACGACACCTTGTGATCGTCTGCTCACAGACGTTTTTAAACCAAAATTGGACCAGACCAAACATTCATTAGAAGGAGAAACTGACACTTAGACAAGCATATCTGTATTCCAAATATGTGCACATGTCCACTAAAAAGCAATTTGATGTGAGGTTCATGATTTGTGTTTCATTTGCATGTTGCTGCTTTTGGCGTCCGACAGGAAGCATTTTTGGCCGGCGGGGACACGACGTTGCTGTCCAAACAATGTTTGCTGAGAATATATTTGGAGAAAGTTACTTGTGAAAAGTAAGGTGTGCCAAAGTCAAAGGGCTACTGTTATTTCAATGTGCCATGTATAAAATCAACATTTCATTTCTTCCACTACTCTTTTTCTGATAAATGAAGTTCTATTGTTTTTCACGTTTTCAAGTTGTAGCAACAGGTTGTGAATATTAAACCCAGGCTCACATAGAAATGTGTACATTAGTCCACAGTGTAAAATGTATTACTCTCACAATAATGGCATAAAATTGTGAGATGTCGTTTTTTTAAAACTATTTTTTCTATTTGCCTGCGTCCACGTTTTGTCTGTGGAAAAATGCAATATTTACGTTAGTTTCGGCATTAAAATAAGTTAAGAACGTTTCTAGCAAGAAAAAAGCAACACAGTGGTTAGATGCTTTATTGTTTATGTTTTAAACAATAACTATGACTTAAACAAGAGAAAACCTTTTGAGGATGATGACAAGTTGGCTGGGGTTGCTGGAGTGTATACTTGCAGACAGAGATGCTAGCTGTAATCTGCTTACTGTAATCTCTGATAGTATCCAATGCAGTGGGGAAATACCACAGAGTGGTGTTAGTGTTTTTTTCTCCCAGGCTTTTTAAAATTTTAAATAGTCCTAGTGATATTACTTAACATAGAACACACAACACATGAGTGAAACACGACTAGACTATTGTATAATATGATAATATGTTATGGGGTTATTGAACTTGCAACCAGACAGAGAACAAGTGTAAATAGAGCTTAGCAGCTGCTGTGCAGGGTGATAATTATAGCAGTGCTGAATGAGTGATGTGGATGTAGTAGAGGGAACCTGACCTTGGGTATCATGTACAGTCAGGAAAGGAAAGATAGGGAAAGAGGAAGAAAAGATAGCAACCTTCAGTATCAGCACCTGAGGGAGGAAGAAACAGAAGGGTGGTAGTGGAGGACCACTCCCTAGGCCAGGCTAAGTGTATGACTGATGGTGTACACTTATATGGAGACAGACACACTAATCCATACAGATGAAGGCAAAAACAGCAATACTGGAGCAGGTGCAGACAGACATACAAACAGTGCGAAAACTTAACACATGACAGGGAATCACTACAGAGGACTGAGAGACAGAGAAAAAAAGGTGTGGAGCAGGGCCACACTTACCATGGGCGTGAATTTACGGTGGCGTTTAGATGTCATCTGCTAAGGTTAGTGTTGCATTGCTGGCAGCAGCAGTCTGCTGGGTTGATCACAGCTCAATCAGCCCCGGCTCCAGCTAAGTGTCACTTCCAGGGACCAACCATTCGTTATGGCTCTCCTAATGGATATCTGGGCCGCATGGCAGCCATAAATTACCATTACTCCTCCCTTTCCTCTTCTCTCATCCCTCTCATTCTCTGTCTGTTTCCTCTCCTCTTTTTTGCTGTTCTGTTCATCTTTTATTCCCTCTTGCAGTTTTCGATCATGAGTGTTTTGTTTGTCTTTTTCAAGCATTTCTGCTCTTTTTCTACAATATTTTAGGACTTTCATTCCAAGAGCGTTTATCATTTGCTCTCCCTATCTGTGATTCTCTCTCCAGCTTCTCTCCTAGTGCGGAGCAACAGTATATTCATGGATCACCAAAGAAAAATAAAGTGGAAGTCAGACAATTTAGATGAAAAGCCATTGTCTCCGTGTGTCTCCCAGGAGGTTTTTCCATGTAGTCAATGCGTTATAACCAGCCTGTAAGTACTGAGGAGCGAGGATTTTAGAGGCTGCTTCTGAAAGCAGGTCTATGTACAGGTAAATCACATGAGCTCATCACTCCAGGGAGAACTATATTGTGTGCTAATCAGAAAAGAATAAAGCTACATCCTTGCTTTACTGGTTCACAGTGAGAATTTCTGTGTTTGGTGTGTAAGTGTAGCAGGATTGCCTCATATCTTTAAAAAAAATAATGGATAGAGTATCCCATCGAAGACACTTTAACATAACAAATGTGACACATGCAAATGTTTTAAGAGACAAACATGCACACAAATGTTCAAACACACACACACACATACACAATCTGGGCATTGCTGGCGTCTCCAGCCCCGAGGACAGTTCTGCTCTGTTGCGTGTGGGACCTTAACCCAGCAGAGTGTGAATCATAGTCCAGCAGTCAGGTCGGTTAACCCTCTGTGAGTCTCCCGGCACATCCATTCAAACAGACAGACAGTGTGCTTCAGCTACAATTTATATATAGCTTCTTTATGTCCAGGGGGAGTTCAAGGCAGATGAGTAGTGGCATATCTCTACTTAGCTCAAATTATGTACATTAATGTACGATTTTACAGCTACAGGAGACTGAAAAACACTCAAATAACTGCATTTCATCTGCTTCTTTTCAAATATTCTTGATTTTGAATAGGATACACTACCAAAGACCAGCTGTAATAGAAATATCCCACTTGTCACTGTATTATTTCAATCCAGCCCAATCATTCAAAATTTGTGCCATTTTACCTAAAAGGTTGACACAATCAGCCATCCTTTTAACTGAAAGGTTGATCCAATCAGTATTCAACACACCGCACTTAGTCCCTGAATGAGTCTATTCATTTATGTAGAAATGTGCCTGTAGTAAAATATGTGTGAAGAAAAAGCACTTTTACCTGCACACTCACGGAGTAAAAGCAAAAGGAAAACTTATCTGTGATTCTTATGCGTGGATTTGAATGCATCATCCCACACACAGTGCGGAGGTCTTGCTGAATCAGAATGTCAGTCAGGGTGACAGAGGCATTCACATTTACATGCAGCAAAGCCAACATCCATACACAGCGCTGAGTCACGATTGCATGCCCCTGAAGAGGTATTGTTCATTCTGTCTAGTTGGAAAACATCTCTCAAGGGATGTGACCTTAGTCGCTGACAAAGAATCTGACCTTTGCATCATATCGTCTGTTAACACATCACATACTGCTTGGTCATACAGCATTACAGCATTCAAGACAAATACCTACACTACCTTAAGCAGTTTTGCTGTTAAAATGCAACATTTAATGCACAAATATAACAGATGCAGATTTTTTTTAAACAGGATCTGAACTTGCTCCTTGTAATAAAACAGAAAAAGATGCAATAAACCTTGTCACATTGAAATTATTGGAGCTTGGTGTTCAGAATGCAATCTTCGTGTGTCTCAATCTCTGCCTCTGAATCTTGTGCCACACCTGCCCACTAGGAGCCCTCAGTGCATCTTTCACCCCTCCATATCACCTCAGTGCCCATGTGACCTGCTACCTGCCTACACAGTTGTTTCCCATCAGCTCGTTAGCTCACTAGGAGATAACGAAGGCAGTTTCGGAAGTTCTAGCTGACAAATTAGCTACATGTGTTGCAAAAAAGTATAGATGTGGGCGTACCATTAGCATATCCACAATAACGGAAGAACAGAACAGAATGTCAGAGCGCAATAAAACAAAAAATATACATCTTTTCAGCAAATATAATGGGAGAGAGATGAGTTTGTACCTGCCAATACAGCCATGAGACCATATTGTGAAGTTTGGAGAGGATCGAATGAACATATTATTATAACTCAGTTATTACAATATAAACATCAAATACAATATTGACAATATAATCACTGTGCATTACTGTTTATAAAGCATTTACTGAGTATCTCATAAAGCATTCAGACTCACAAAGCAGCTGTGAAGAAGCAGCGAATTAAGCATATTCTGAGTGTAGAAAAGAACAATGAGTAAAGAAACATTTTATGTGCAAAAACTATTAGAAGTACGTGTAAAACCATCTTCTTCTTCTTTCGACTGTTCCAGTTAGGGGTCGCCATTTCTATCTCTTCCTGTCCTCTGCATCTTCCTCTGTCGTGACAACCACCTGCATGTCTTCCTTCACCATATCCATAAACCCCCTCTTCAGCCTTGCTCTTTTCCTCTTGCCTGTCAGCTCCATTTTCAGCATCCTTATCCCAGTATAACCAGTATCTCTCCTCCATCTAGACCATCTCCATCTCACCTGTCGCTTTGTCTCCAAACTGTCCAACCTGAGCTGTCCCTCTAATCTACTCATTCCTTATCCTGTCCATCCTCGTCACTCCCAATGAAAATCTTAGTATCTTCAACTGTGCCACCTCCAGCTCTGTCTACTGTCTTTTCGTCAGTGCCACCACTTCCAAACCATATAACATAGCTGGTCTCACTAACCTCTTGTAAACCTTCCCTTTCACTCTTGTCGGTACACAGATCACTTCTGACACTCTTCTCCACCCACTCTACCCTGCCTGCTCTCTCTTCTTCACCTCTCTTCCACACTCCCTGTTACTTTGAACATGGGCCGGTCCATCTAGTTGGCCACAAAGCCACCAGCAATGTGGGGGTTACATGGTCCCAATTGTCAATAGGCTACCTACACTTTAAGGCAGGTACAGAAAGTGCTACTGTTGTTCTCCCACCACCCTTTCAAGTGGATGCGTCCATCCATGTAATGTAAGAGGTCAAGCGGGAAATAATCAGACCAAGATAGAGAGAGTGGAGTTGCTAGCCTATATAAATGGATAAAGGTCCCAAAAAGCAAAAAAGTGGAGCAGAAAAGGTCAGAGACAAAAAGAAAAAGAATTTTGTGGCTGATGCTGAAAAATGTTTAAGACATTTATTCAAAATCTAGATGTCACTTCCACACAAAATCCTGTTAACGTCAGCATGTCTAGCCGCAGTGATAACATTAACAGTCCGCCACAGTGTTTCCCCTATAATAGCACAACAAGGACCGCAGCCAGAGCAAAAAAAAAAAAAATGTAATGACAAAAATAACACCATATACCTAATCATTCAGGAATCAATTGCATTTGGGAGTCTGTGCAGCACTATACTGAAACGTGAGTTAACATCTGTGTCATTGCCTGGGAAACTCTTGGTCGTGTAACTCCTTTTAAGTGCGTAATGTGTGTGCTTAGTGAGTGAGTGGTTAAGTGAGAGCGCGAGCAGCAGAAAAGTGATGGTGAATATGAGCAGAGCAGAGGAAAAGGTTGTCAATCTTGCAGTAAATGTACAGTATAGACTACAGTGTTTCAGTTAATAAATGCTGCAGCTTCTCAAGATCAAGAAAAGTTGTTTCCCCCACTTCTTGAAAAGTGAAGGGGGTCAGCTCCAAAGTTAGCAACAATGGGTTAGCCTAACCTGAATATGCTAAATAGAGAAATATAGAATGGAGAAATGTGTGGCTGCTTAGTTCACTCTGTCCCTTATTATCCAACAGTTTTTACCCCCAAGAAGAGGAAGCCGCTGCCAAGGCTGAGCGAAAGGTGCGTGACAACCTCCAGTAGGTGATACTGCTAACGTTAGCTCATGTAGTGACAGCATTAACAGTGGAGCTCAAGACCTGACTCTCTCCATTACACAGGTGGCATATGAGCGCAGCTTTTCAACTTTAAAATTCATCAAGAATAGATCACGGAGCACTACATCTTGAAGCGTTCATGCTTATGGCTACAGAAAAAGACATTCTCATTGCTTTGGACACCGATGGAATAATCAACAGGATGGCAGAGAAGAGAGCACTGATGAGACATCCTCTCACTGCCTAAGGTAGGACATGCTATTCTATTCTACTTTATTCACTGCTTAAGGCTGCTGTGCTATGCTGTTTTTTTAAATCATGTCAGGTGATTAGTCACTCTGGGTCCACTCCAATTGGGTGCAAACATGCTGTTTGTCACAGCCTGACAAAACCAATGAATAAATGTTTAAATACTGTTGGTGGCATGAAATCCTGACTGTTAAGCCTGATGTGTAAATTGTATCAGATCAGCTGCAAATACAATGCTGGATGATTGACTGTAAATAGCTCTAACATTTCTAGATCATCATAGGAAAACTTTTGTCCAATGTGAAAATTAAGTTTTGGCCATTTTGTTTCATAATGACAGCATTGTATTTTGTTATAGACTACATTCATGATAGGCTATATGATTATATCATATTTGTTTTATTTGAGAGGTTACAGAGTGTTGCATAAGTGTGCTGAGAGTTGGGTTGCCCATATCAATTGTCAAGCAAATAAAATCCTATGTGCACTTCTTGGGGTGCCAACTTTTCCACTAGGCTATTTCTTGGCAATTTATTTATTTATTTATTACATTATTTTATGAAACCCTGTAATACACCTGTTGTTAGGGTGTCAACTATATATTACTTAGCCTATATGTTAGAAAGACCCTGATATTGCTTTATTCGACTGATAAGTGTGTATGTTGGGGAAAAATGGGGCTGGTCCAGACAAATATTGCCAGGGCCAAATTTTGTTCCAACCCTGGTTGACCCCAGGTATTTAAATTCATCCACCTCCACCACCGCTACTCCTTGAATCCTCACCATTCTGCTGTCCTCCCTCCCATTTACGCACATGTATTGTGTCTTGCTCCTTCTGACTTTCATTCCTCTTCTCTGCAGTGCATACCTCCACCTCTCCAGGCTCTTCTCAACCTGCTCCCTACTCTCACTACAGACTTTTGCCTGATCTTGTCCGTCAACCTGTCCATCACCCTTGCAAACAAGAAAGGGCTCAAAGCCGATCCTTGATGTAATCCCACTTTCACCTTGAGCCCATCCGTCACTCCAACTGCACACCTCACCGCTGTCACACTGCCCTTATACATATCCTGCACCACTCTTACATACTTCTCTGCTACTCCCGACTTCTTCATATAATACCACGCCTCCTCTCTCAGCACCCTGTCGTATGCTTTCTCTAGATCAACAAAGACACAATGCAACTCCTTCTGACCTTCTCTATACTTCTCTATCAACATTCTCAAAGCAAACATCGCATCTGTAGTGCTCTTTCCTGACATGAAACCATATTGCTGCTCACTAATTGTCACCTCTCCTCTTAACCTTAGCTTCCACTACTCTTACCCATAACTTCATGCTATAGCTGATCAACTTTACACCTCGGTAGTTAGTGCAGCTCTGTACATCACCCTTATTCTCGAAATTCGGTAACAGTACACTTCTTCTCCAACTCCTCAGGCATCCTCTCACTTTCCAAGAGTGTGTTAAACAATCTAGTTAAGAACTTCCATCTCTCCTAAACATCTCCATGCCTCCACAGTCATCTGGACCAACCACCTTTCTACTCTTTGTCCTGTTTATAGCTGCCCTCACTTCCTCCAACCCTCTCCTCCCTCTCATTTTCTTCTTTCATCAGCCCCTCACAGTACTCAGCTAGTCAGCACATTTCCATTTCTATCCTTCATCACCCTAACCTGATGCACATCTTTCCCAGCTCGGTCCCTCTATCTAGCCAATTGGTACAAGTCCTTTTCTCCTTCCTTACTGTCCAATCTCTCATACAACTCACCGTACACCTTTTCCTTAGCCTTCGCCACTGATTTCTTAACCTTATGCTGCGTTTCCTTGTACTCCTGTCTACTTTCTGCATCAGAGTTGATGTAAAACCATACTTTTTGAAATTAGGTGGTAATGCCAGGAAATTACTTAAGGTCTCTTTACGATGTGCACTATTGGGCTATTTTTAATGAAAGTTAGCAGTTGTGAGGGAAAAGTGGTGAAATCTTTGGTCACCAATAAGGGGTGGTGCTAGATCACGCTCACCAGCAAACAATTTGGAGCTTTTAAAGACAGCCTGCATCAAAATTTGGACATTTCCAGAAATTTGGGATAAAATTCTTCCAATATGGCTGCTGCCTCAAGCCATGTCTACAAACTAGCCAATCAGAATATGGCATGAAATGACATAATAAACTGGCAGATGCCCAGATTGTAAGGGCCCATAGACATAGATGATGTGTAAGATGCTATTGCACAGTGGATATGGGTCTTAAAAAGTGCTGTGCTCTTGCTATTACACTGGTCTATTGCACATTCAAGTCATCTCTACCCATCTTAAAACTAAATTAACTCATTTCAACTTGTGGCCGTCAGATGGTTTTTGGCATCGGAGAGAGTAATCTTGCTCAATGAGATTGGCCCCATAGGGATCCTGTTACCAGTACACTGTTGATATAGCTGTACCTCTCCTGAATGGAACAAATCTACTCTAAAATAAAATAAAATACAATAAAAGTACTCATACAAACCCATTTCCAATACACCTTGCATTTCCAGATGATTTTTTTAGGTGGGTAGACCCAACATAAAATAACTCCTGGAACAAAGTCAACACTGACAGATTGTCAACAACTGTGCAAGTATATTTAAGAGTGGAATATGTTTAAAGACTACACAGCACAGGAGCTGGCACTTTCCTGCTAATGTTGGCCCATTACCATATATCTGCTTGCTGTCTCCTGATTGCAAATGTAATGCCCTTCAAGTGACAAGCTAACATGCTGATATAAAGCAAGAAATCCACACTGTAAGAGAAATTGTCACTGAGGGAGTGATGTCTCTCCTCACCCACTCACTGCTGTAAGAATGTAGTTTATGGGAATGACAGGGCAGGCGGGTACACAGGCGCCCATCCCATGTGGCCTATGATTGATTGTCAGCTCACCTGTGCAGCCTCCAAAGATCTTGGTAGATAAGCATATTTAGAGCTGCCTGTCTTGACATTTGCATGGTAATTAAGGGACTGAGCTTGCTGAAAAGAGCTGAGTGCTCAAGTGCTGCATGATGGTGCAATGGACCTCAGTGAGTCGTCCACCTCACAGGCAGATATCTTTTTGAATTCAGCAAATGTTGTCAGTGAGGTTGCATAGTGTACTGTGCCTGTTAAAAGTTTGGACACACCTTCCCGTTCTCTTGAATGAGAAAGTGTGTCCAAACTTTTGACGGGTGCTATATGTTCAAAAAGGATGGTCTTCCACTTGTATAACCCAAACAGGTGATAGATAGATCCAGTATTCTATTCATATAATTAAGATCCCAGCAAATTACTACTACATTACTGATGCAAATATAGCCATCAATGTGTAAATCTGAAACTTATTGTACCAATCCAAACACCTGAGACACACAAGGAGAGAGAAAGATGCCTAATTTCCCCCTCTCAGAGATGAGCTGTTTGAAAAGAGACAAAGACGGCAGAAAAATGTCTTCTCAGCTTCTGTTCTGACAGCTGTGACCCCTCCAGTGCAGCATGAGCTGCATCAGTGTGTTTAACACTCACTCACTCTCCCACTCTGACCTTATATAAGGAACATCTGACAAGTCAAACAACTAAATTGGAGCAGACTCATAAATTGGAATTTCCTTGTGAGAGATAATGTAAATGACTGTAGTTAAATTCATTCTGTCATTTGAGCCACTCCAAAGATATTTCAAATAATGTGGTTTTATTATCTCTTCCTTGTCCATTTTCTAGCTAAAATTTTTAGTCTGTTCTGCAAGCTACAGTACAGGATTATTGGATGCATGTTGTAGGGGCATTATAAATGTCAGCAAACATCATTACAATTGAACAATTTATAGGGCAAGAAACACCTGACAGGAGAGTAAACAGGATTTCTATAATGTATTTTGCTTGCAAATAAGAATAAATTCCATTGAAAATCCTCTTCTGGTGAGGGTTTCTTTATGTTTGTGCCGAAGGCTACTTGAAACTCTAGCTCAAACAAATCCATTATTTCCTATTCCCAGACAAGCTCTGTCCATCATCTAAATCCTATCTTAACCTCTCCTGCACTGACTCCTTACTTTACTTTAACCTGACCCCAATTAATTACTTGTCTGACCTTAAACTGATCTTCAATAATTACTGAAATAATTAGTGACTGATGCTTTCTCTCATTATGTTTTTAAGGGTCTTCCACACGTTTCGTCTGAGAGGATGAACAAGTGAGCTGCTGAGTTAATTGCTAATGGAAACAGTGGGTTAAGCTCGCAGGTGATTTAAGCAGAACTCAGTGTTGTTTAACTGCAAGATTTCTTTGGTTGACGAATATCAAATCGCTGCCAGTTCAACTCAATTAAAACCTACTGTTCCAGCATCAATAAAAATGCTCAAGGGATAGTTGTTTCAGACTGCATAAAGCAAAATGGTGAGGCAAGATTACTGTAATGCAACCTGAGCCAAAGAGTCATTCTGCTTCAACATGCCATCCTCTGCCCACCAGGCCCTTTTACTTTACTGAGCATTGACAGGACACATCATGACTTTGAGTAATTTATGCGTCATGAATGTTGGCATACTGATGCCAGCCTTGAAGTTCTATGTGTGCTGTGCTTGGTCCCTCTAGTGTCACATTTACCACTCAGAAGCAAAAGTAGATTTTAATTTTGCTCTGTGTCAACATAAGGAAATCCTTTATTAAAGTAAATGGTCATTGAAAATAGGTTAAAAGGTTTTGGAGATCTTGCTGTGTGGCTATGCAGTACTGTACTATGCTTATTCATGCTTTGCTATTCACTGGAATGTAAAACTCCACAGAGGACCCTTCTTTCCCCCCTTACTTTACATGTAAGTTCCTCTAATTTTAGCAGTTTATCCTGCTGGAGACTTAGCTGGAGACTAAGTCCACAATGTTTTGTCATTTCCAGCTGATCATCTAATGAGCTTAGTCAGTTTTGGGCACTATTAAGGAGTCAGTTTTCACAGTGGACATTTTGACGTCATAAAAGGAAATCCACAGGTGTAATCAGTAACATTAACAATGGCTCTGCTCTGTTGAGTTGTGCCAGTAACCCATGACCAGAGACTGACTGTGTGTTCAGACAGAACGTAAAGTGAATCTCAGATGTGGCTCAGTTACATACATAAGTCAATGCAAAGATGCAAATGCACATTTCCTGAAAAAGAAGAGAGATTGGAGGGAAAGAACTCACCAGAATAAGTTTCTGGTGAGTTCTGAGTTCAGTCAGAGGCTGAACTGATCACAAACACACCACGGATATGGTCAGTGTGTCCTAGTATGCAGCCAACATATAGTTGATATTTTGGCTGTTTGGGGCGAATAAAGACAAATGGTCCAGCGGTCCAACTCGCATTAGTGACACAGGGCACAAATTCACCTCACATTTTGTCTGAACACACCTTTAGACATCTACTGTTAATAGAACACAGCCACTATTGATGTTATCAGTTACAGATGGGTAGACAAGTCAAAATGATAGCAGTGAGGAAGGTCTATTAATCTGTGTTATTAGAGTGATGAGGAATGATAAGGGATAAGGAGTAACCATTTAATTTAGACACTTTATGACTTTCAAATGCCAGTTTAAGAATCAGCTCTTAAACTAAGTTAGTATCTGAAGTGGATAGTTCAGTTGTGACACCACTACAACAAAAAGCTTATTCTTTTTGTCCAAACATGAGCAGAAAATGGATTCATCCTCTTACTAACTCTTTCTAGAAACAAGCCATCTGAGATGGAATGAATATTGTTGCTGGCATTTTTCTTTCCATGTCTGTTGTTTGTCTACATCTGTGTGACTGGGTGGAAAGCTGAATGTGATAGCCAGCCAGCCGGAGCTGTTGACCTTGGAGGACTACCTTCTGGCAACAGATCTGCTTCCTGCATTGATTTTTGTTTTCATGGCTGGGTTATTTGGGTTTCTGCCCTCGAGTCGCAGCTAGGCTGCCACCAAGGTCAGCTAGGGGAAGACAAGGAATCTGTTTTTGTCTCCATCAGTTTCACACTGTATAGATATGAATATGTTTTCTGAGTCGTCTATTCCATTTGCTCACAAACTCTTCTTTTATCTTTACTCATGGAAGAAAATGTGGGGAAAAAGTTTTGCTTTTTATTTTTTTCTTTTGTAACACAGAAAGCTTCATACAGAACATATTTCTGACCACTAAACTTTAAAATATCAAGCATTTTAATGAATGTCCTTCTTAAAAAGAACATTATGAAAAGGTCATGTTCAACTATTCTTAAAGGAATAGATTGACATTTTGGGAAACATACTTATGTGATTTCTTGCTAAGAGAGTTAGATGAGAAGGTCAGTACCATCCTTATGTGAGCGGTATCAATCTTCTCATCTTACTCCCTGCAACAAAGCTAATAAGCATAATTAATACAATTCTTTAAGTGTATATATGACAACCTAATGTTTCACAATGCTTGACTTTGTTACCTAATTATGTTCGACCAGATATCATATAGTCTGTGATAAAGCCATCATCACAGGTAATAGATGTTATCTTCAATGTTTGACTGTAATCTATATCTTGGCTCTTGCATGATAAAATTACTTGATATAGATTTAATGTACGTTTTAGGGGACAAAATGAAAATATGCCACTGTTTTAAGCAAAATGTTGAATGTCCTGGTGACTAGATGAATGTGCATTTTTGTGCTTTGGAGATAGATATACACTGGATATAACATCCTGTGATGAATATCAAGAATGTACAGTAAACAACTGGATTTGATTTCAAGGCTTGGGGCCAATGCACGCTCCACCTGATCAATAAAATGGATTTAGACAAAGTTCTCTTTTGTTTTCCAGAGTATTGCACATGTACAGTAGGTTTCAGGGAGAGAACGAGAAAGACAGAGAAGGAAATAAGGACACATGTATTTTGCTATTTACTATCCGGCCTTGAAAATACTCACTCATTGCACTAAGTGCCACCTAGAGAATGACACAGCCTCGCCAGTTTTCATGACTACACCAATAAATACAGTAGCAGACCTTCCTGTAGCGCTCAGAAATGACAGATGCATATGAGACATATAGTGCACAGACACACACACAAACACAAACCTGCTGTCCTGAGAAATTATGTTAAAGCCTTTTGATTTACAACATACATCCCACTGTCAACATGGGAATTAGCTTCAGCTGGTGGAGACCCGGAGTCTACATTAAGAGAAGTGATGGATGAGGAACCTACAGGACAACATATGATCGGATCCAACAGCAGGCACGGTGACAACACTCTGTCTGAGGATGAATGTATACATGTTCTGTATCCAATCAAATCCCAAGGATGATGAACTGACCTCCTCTCCACCATATCTCACAAACAGGGATCATAACTCTTAATAATGCCAACTGGATGAACTTGTCTTGTAGTGAGGAAGCTGACCTACCTTTGACCTACTTCTACCAAGAATCACCAACATCAGCCACTATAGACAGCATGTTCCCATCCCCCATTGTGCTCTCTTCTTCTGTCCAGTTAGGTCTAACCTCCATTTTCCACCTGAATAAAGCTGCCTCAGGCCCGGTGAACGGGGCTAGGAAAAGATCAAAGAACATGCTGCACCAGCATGCATAAATTGACCACAGAGAAAGACACTCAAAGGTGAGATTTTTGGTTGTCAGGTTTTTTTTACAGACCTCAAGGCACCGTGGAGATTATTTAGTCCATGACAACTGAACAGTTAACAGGAGAATAAAATAAAGTAACCTTTACCTTTACAGAGACAATAAGGAGATATATGACAGTTGATAGACATTTTAAAATTATACACAGCATGTGAAGAGCAGACACACTGTGTCTTTATCAGTGAATGTATAAGAGAAATGTATTGGGCTGCATGCCATGTCCAATTTTCACTTCACTGTCTTTGTTGTAATCTATCTGCTTGTGCTGGTACATTTACCATCTAAAATCACTTGTTGATCTCTTTTGTAACAGAACCAGTCAAAACACAGTAGCCAATGGATATAATCAATAATTCTTAATCAATGTGTATTGTAAAGTGAAGTTTCTCACTGACTTACAGTTGACCTTTTAAACAACAGTACCTTCATTCATCACTTATGAATGATCTAACCTGCTGAACCTGCTGAACATATTGAGGATTACGAGCGGCTGGAGAATATCTCAGCACACATTTTGCAAGACAGACATCTATTTTGTCATCATTGTTGGTATTTATGTGTTTATGTGTGTGTGGGGCAGGGGCGTAATGTGACACATTGCTGACTAAAGCACAACAGCAAACGTTTCAATAATTAACAAGGGCCTAAACCTTCAATCTGTCCCCCCAAGAGCTCCTCTGTAATGTGTCTCTGTCTTTAAACTGTCCAACTTTCACACACACTCATGGCTGCCATGTCTTTGCTTTTTACTCTTATACTCTCAATAAGGCTACATTATACTGTATATGAATGGATCCATCCATGCGTCCATCACCATGCATGGGTGCATATTCCTACTATATGTGCATACAAAGAAATGCTCATATACCCAACAAAATGGTTCACATTTTTACTCCCATTATGTAAACACATAAGCTTGCATGCACATACACGCAGTTGTTGTCCTCTATTGGCAAGTGTGTCTTCTGATCTTGTATTTGTTACATTAACACACCGCCTGATAAATACAATGTCACAGTCAGATTTGCAGGGATATAAGTTGTCACACTGTTATTGGCATTAGAAGTTGGCTTGAGGTGACTTGCACTACAACTCCTGCGAGACATCAGCTGAGCCGGATCTGTTATCTGAGGCTGTTCAGAGGGGGATCAGGCTTTCCCCACAGGGGTTCACTGACACAGTACTGGTAAATAAACTTGCTGCCATCTAGTGGAAATGGCACAGTAAGCACAGTTGCCTTTTCTAAAGCAGCAGAAATCAGACATTTGAAAAGTAATGCAATTTAACAATGCCACAGCGCCCAACAGGGGAGATGTATGCAAACCACTTTCAGTAATATATATTTTATGTTGTAACTAATGGCTTTTCTGGTTGTCAATAATATTTGATAAGGCTTTATATAGTAGATCATCCATTAATAACAACAACTTTTGGGTTGCTAGGTTATTAAAAAATCCTTGCTTTGTGTATATCTTCTTTTTTTTTATCTAGCTCATTAAGTCTTCAGGGAAACTCCTCCAATAGATCCCTTTGCAAACGGGTCATTTATAAATGAACTACGTATTAAATTATTTTCATTTAAAACAGCAGACATAATGGCTTTTAGTTTTAGTGATGACTAACTAATATTTAAATGCTGATTTTACAGTACATTATTGGCCAAGATATTTAGATTTGTATTTTAACATATGTGCATATTATATACATATATATTTTCATATATATGTATTTTAAACACCATTTTACCATAATTGGTTGCCAGATTCCTCTAAGTGTGTCTTCAACATAACCCTTAAGTTTGGAACCTGTCATCAAAACCAAATTTAGATGACAGGTGTACACATCATCTCCCAGCACTCCTGCGAATTGTTATGACATATCACCAGTAGGTGGCACTACAGCATCATTTTTAAATGGCCAGAAATTTGGCACAGTTTCTTTGCATATAAAGCTCTTATAGTCCCTGCAGGATTGAGGTATTTTCCAAAAATTAACATGATGGAGTTCAGATACAAATGTCTCATAGTATGATAGATCTACTGATGAATGATCATTTCTGTAATAACCAATGAAAAAAAACTTTAACTGGACTCAAATCAAAGTCAGATGTAGATCTAAAATTTGCAACAAAACATATCATTTTATTTGGCCTGAGTGACGCTAATACTCACCTCAGTATGTATTTAATAGTGGTTTTGCTAGGGTTAATGTAAGCTAGTATGACATTATTTTTGTACTTTTACATTTACGATGTATCTTCCACTGATACATACAAACATCTTGATAAATGTATGTCTTCTAGTAGAATTATGAATACACTGTAGACTTGGTTTCCTCTTCCTCCAGAGCAGCAGGGATTTACACTCAGTGAAAGTTTGGTATACACTCCAAGCATCTTGAACTAGCATTAATACATAAATTTTTTGTTAGGATGGCTACACTAGACACACCTCATATACGGGGGTAAAATAGTGCCTATATCAATGATATTGAAAATAATTACATTGAGATTGGTGTGATTATGTGAGATAGGTAATAAAAATTCTCTGTTTTCGCTTTCAACAAAAATTTACTGCACTTTCAGCAAACATACAGCAGAGGGTGGTACAGATCTATTTAAGAGAACCAGAAAAAAACACACATACACAGTACCACCACCATGTTTACAGGGGCCTGTCATGTTGAATTCAGGGCATCACTTTATAACTTTTATATAGAAATGTTAAGATTAAATATGGCTTTTCTTTGTTTGCTTGTGCAGAAACAAATTCACCTAAATATTTTAGTAGTCCATAGACTCAAAGCAGGAGAGAGTTATTCATGATTTCCTTGCTTTACACTGGATAATCTAATTTTGCAAGAATCTACGGCAACAGCACTAGAATTTGAAACAAGTAAAAGAAACAAGTATTCACTATGTAATTGCACCAAATAATAACACCCAGTAATACACCAATATGACAATAGCTGAAAATAAAGGAGAACTACTGTTTAACCTGTATTCATCCTCTTGGAAAACTGCTGCACTCATGAGAATAAAAATGGTGCCTACTGTTCGTCTGTTGTAACTGTCCAACTCTATCACATCAACTTTCCACAGTGTAACCTATCATCAAGCATATATTATATTACTCAGACACATACACATGCCTCTGTAGTTCAAGCAATGTTCACACACACACACACACACACACACACACACACACAAGGAAACACACACAAGTAAAAATGTAAATGTGCACGCAAGAGTGTCATGCATGCTGCTGACACTGGCACACGCCAACAGAAAAATCTTGGCCTGGCTAATGGAGTAAGGGAACAAGCGCTCCCAGTGATGTCAACAGGCCAACACACACATACTCTCTCTCTCTGTGTCTCGGTGGGGAATGACTTTCTTTCGTTTAATTTCTTTTCCTTTTAAACATCCTGCCAGAGGACACTGAAAACGATATTAGTTCGAAGACAGGTCTGTTTCTCTAAAACCTGCTCAGCTTACAGCGGCCCCAAAAACTGCTGAGCTGCAGTCATTACTGAGCAAATGTGATCAAATAGTGAATGCATGTGTGGAATACATGCTGACTACTAAAACAGAAACAGGAAATGACATCATCACTGGCTAAACCCATCCATGATGCTTAAGCGGAGAGGAGGCTGTTGAAGCAGAGGAGGAGTGGTGTGTGTGTGTGTGTGTGTGTCTGTTTGTGTGTATGTGTGTAGGGTTGGGGAGGGCAGCGCGGTCACAGGTGACTGTCATGTTTAATAATGATTATCACCACGCACCTGCGCCCCCACACTAATTAACTGGACGCATATGCAAATGAGTCCGGGGATTTAAAAAAAATAACAGCTCGTGGAGTGGCAGTGAGCGGTTGTTCAGCTGCTGGATTTGATTAGGGTAATGAACGGTCAGCGATGGAGGCACCAGTGGTGGTAAAAGGAGGAGAGATAAAGGAAAAGGAGGATATTAGGGTGAGAGGGGAGGAAGGAAGGAGTATTAGAAAGGGAGGGAGGAGGAAGAGGAGAGAGAGAGAGAGAGAGATATCACCGAGGTAACATAATGGGAACAGGTGGACGAGTGGCCTGTTGACTGAGGGAATAAGAGGAGCAATGGAGGAGGGGAGTGATGTTGTGTTTGTGTGTTTTAGCACAACCAATCCACAAAGTGTTACAACATGTACGCATAAAAGGACACTGAAGGTCTTATAACATATGGTAAACACGCCTTTGACAGTATTTGATCGCTATTATTCATTCAGAATTACGAATTAGAGAAGAAATTCAACGTTTTTATTTGCATATATCGTCATACTGTATGTATGTGTCTTTTCTCATATGCATTGTAACCCAGACAGTCTGTGCAACACCCTCACTTAAACTGAAGACTGTGTAAAAAGAGAGAGAGAGAGACAGAAAAAGAAGCGGGAGCGCCTTTGAACCTCATTCATTTATTCCAATGCATTCCAAACACGCATTCTATATCTCCATACTGTGATCCGGGCCGCGCATGCATATACACCTACCTCTAACAAAGCAAATTGCGGTTCATCCAACTCGATGGCCCCAATCTCAGTCGGGGGAGGCAGGCTCGTCACTCACACAGATAAGGGTGAATTAGGGTCTCGCTCTGGGTTTTACATTTCAATTTAGCCTCCGGCTTCAGAGCCATTAGGGGCCTAATCTAAAGCTTGGTCCGCAGAGTTCTCTTTCCCTACCAATCGCAATATTGTTTTATTAACTTTCCAGTATGCCGGAATGAAACTCCAACAGATTCATTACTTCGCATTAAGTTCATATTAGGGTTATTTGTGATAGGGAGACCTCTTATTTAAGAATGTGCAAGTAGTCAATGTGTTTGTAATGCAGTGTTGCTGTATCACCAGCTGGTTCATTTGGGCGAGTAGAACAGCGAATGTGAGTGTAATTGCAAGTTGATAATGTGCCTGGGCATGCAGAATGACCAAGACGGCTCTTGCCAACAAAGCACGGAGGAGGGAGGGAACGCTGTGCAGGTGCAAAGTCAAAAGGGGACTGTAACTCTCTTTAGATAACTCTATGAAGATCAGGCACTGTTGTAGAGGGTATGTGGAGGTGGTGCATAATGTAAAGATAAACTCTTATACTGTAGACTTGACTGTTTGTCGTGATTATTTCGAGTATTTGCAGCATAAACATGAGAGGAATGTTTAAGGGTTTTGTTTGAATGTTTGAGGAAAAAACTGTAAAAGCTTCAATGAAAGCTAATGAAGCGACTATGATAGCAGTTGAAATTGGAATAAATTATATAAGCAGTGTTACTCATTACTTATTATTATTCGGAAAAAAGTCATTACATTATTTTACTCATTACTCAACAGCATAAGGGCTCGTTATAGGCCTAGTCATTTGTATGTCAGGTTACTTTTGTTTATCAACTCCGGCACAGTGCCCTTTAAACAACTCTAAATGCATCGCACCCACATGTCACATCTTCTATATTTAACACATGTAAAAATAGAAAACAGGACATTATGTTTTAACAAGCAGCCAGGCAACAGTTCGGAGGCATTTCCTGACCATCAACAGCTGGCTTAACGTTAGTAAGCTAGCCGTCAAAGTGAAGCCTCGAGGTTCAAAGACCCTCCAACTCTGAACAAAATCCTTGTGATTCCTGAATGAATGCTTTACCAGTGCCTAACGTTAGCAAGCTAGCTGATGAAGAAGACATAACATGTAAATAAGACAACTGTGGAGCTACCGGGAAGTGCATTTCTCCTCTTTTGGTAGTGGCTAACCCATATTTCTAGCTCCCATGCTATGCTAACACAGCCTGGACCAATCTGACCACTGGCTGCAGAGAGACTACATGATATTAAATCTTTATCTAACTCGTAAGACAGTGAACAAGCTTACCCCAAATTATCCAAGTAACATAGCGTTTAGTAACTGTATATTGCAGATATTCTAATTGTAATTCCTTATATGATTGTCACTGACTAAATATTACTGTAATTGCCAAACACTGGTTATATGTTACGCAGGTGAACTCTTTGTTTCCTCTCCTCTCCTTGAGTCAGTCACTGTTTATCTGAACTACCATAACTACACACGTACTTAGACACAGGTCAACCCTCCCACCTTTTTCCTACACAGGTTGGGTCAGTTTACCCCGCTCTGGGGTTTTTGGTGTGGCTTGTGTTCCTGAGCCCAGCTATGGTGGCGGTGGGGGATGCTTGCCAACAACAGAAAGTGTGTGTGTGTGTGTGTGTGTGTGTGTGTGTGTGTGTGTGTATGAGAGAGAGAGAAAGAGAGAGAAAGAGGGGGGAACATGTGGAAGTAATCTGGTTGTTTTACTGTCTGGCTCTGGTGGTGAAAGTGTTGGGCAGGGGCTACGAGCGGTCTGGATCGTGTCAGAAGCCGCCAGAGTCAGGTTACTCTGACAGACCAGACTGGGAGAGACTACAGTGGGGGAGAGAGGGGAGGAAGAGAGGGAGAAATGAGGGGTAAACAAGTGAGTGAGGGATGGGACTGAAAAGTAAGGGAGTGAGGTGCGGTGGACTCGCAAGAGCCAACCTTCTGACTTATGCTGTTCTCCCCCAGGACATTTTTATTAATCTGAGTGTGTATGTGTGTTCTTGTATGAAAGGCTTATGTGTGTGTGTGTGTGTATGTGTGTGTGTGTGTGTGTGTGTGAACCCGAGCCAGAGGGCTCCAAAAGACGACCACTTGAACTAGCCCCAGCTGAGAAAACAAATGGCCTTGACTCTGTCTCTCCCCTCTCTTCTCTTCTTCTCCCCTCATCCAATTTTCATCTTTTTTCCTCGACGATGGGCATTTAATCAAGTAAGGGAGCTAATCAAAGCCAGAGAAAGGCTCCTGAACCCTCAGCTATCTCCTCCCTAATCCTAAAGCTCTGCTTCTCATTTGCCATTGACCTAGAGGACCAGACTTGTCCACTGAACCCCCGCCACAGGGACATAGGGGGGGAGTTGGATGGCTTGTGAGTTTAGCAGTTAGTAAAAGGTTATCGTATGTGTGTTTTTGTGCGTGTATGTGTATAAATCCATATTCTAAGGCGTAGTTAAATGAAATGTCAACAAACCTCTTCAACTGTAGTGTATAAAACACACAGAGGATGAGATGAATAGGGCTCAGGAATGAGGGAGTAGAGGGGAGAAGTGAAGAGGAGAGAGAAGGAGAGGAGCAGGGAGGATGTAGGAGGCACTCGGGGTCACAGGGGTTGAGGTGATAAGTCGCCTGCTGGGGAATTAATAGGGAGCAGATGGCGCTACCTTTACTTAATGTAGGGGTGTGGATACAAGGGGAGAGATTTATCAGTCTGTATGAGAATGGAGTTTGCCGATGGCCGGGCAGACTCCCCCACCTGAGGAGGATTTAGCACATTCCTGCTTCACTGTGAACTGGAAGGTGTCTGTGGAACGGCAGAAGTTTGCTGTCAGAGAGGGGGATTTAAAATAGTCGAACGTAGGTTTCTTTTTTTTTGCATGATGGAATAAGTTGAGGGCTCTTGAAGATGAAAGGATTTGCTATTGTCACTGTGAATACCCAAGGTTCTTTAATAATGAATACTTAAGGTAGATGAATGCCAGTTTTCAGTACACATGGTACAGTAGCCAATTTCAACCGGGTTTTTAAGCTAGTATGTTGTTTTTCATTTTTTTCTTTTCATTTCACTTGCATAAAGTCACGTTATCTCTCAGTCTAATGTAGTTAATTAAACTCTGAGGAATCAGGACTCTTTCATTCTTCTGAGGGAACCGATTCAAATGAAATTTTGTTCTACAGTAGAGGCAAGTACACTGTGGTGTGAAAAAAATCACTTTTTAACATCAGAGAACTCTGACCTCTAAATACCACCATCAGAAAATGAGCAGAAATATCAGAAGTTTGAGGATTTTTCAGCTTTATCCGCTTACCATGCTTTTGCAGAAAATGTTTGTCTGACTGAAATAATACCATTTTAGCATTTTTGGACATAAAAACCTTTACTTTATGACCTGTACAATTGACTATGTAATGTCTTCCTTAACTTGACCCAGTCACAGTTATTTCTATGGATACAGCAAAAGAACCAGAGGGAGCTGAGTGGGCCTATCACTCTTATCACTTTAGTGATAATGGCCGTCACATAAAAGACGACCTGGTGAACTCCACAAATGCCAGAGTGGCCCAATTAGCCACTATGCATTTCATACAATTTGCAAAGGGCAAATGTTCCCAAGCTGTAATTATGTACTCACATTGCCCACCTTGGGTGACCTGCCAACCAGTCTTGATGTCCGTCCGTTGTAGAGGTCGCCATGACAGCGCTGGCAAAAACACAGAGAAAAATGAGCTGCAGGGTCTATCATTGTGTCTGTAATTGGTCAAGTTGCACTTGTTACCTAGTAGCGAATACATAATGGATAGTGCTGATTGCACCGTGAGATGGACGAGGAAATGTCACTGTGGGGGATGGATGTGGTGTTGAGTGGGATGCTGTTGGTTATGTCTACAGTTTAACGGTGCTGCCACTTTCATCAGCATCAATTAGTGATAAAATGGCACAAAATGTCATTTTATAGCAATTGCAATACCATGAACACTTTTGATTTGCCCCTGGATGCAAAGGTCTGCTCCAGCCCTGACCATTACGCAGACCAATACCCTTCATCTTGACGATGATGAGCATACAACGCGGAGGTCTGCTTTTTAACGCAGTTGGGGTCGCCCTGCTACCGTATATTCACAAACACTCCTCGCAAAGCTGGGACTCCGGCTTGAGAAGTGTTTTCGAGGGGCCACAGGCAAGGTAACAACAATGCTCCTGGGGTCACTGAGGCTCACAAACCACTCTGCCATGATGGAGCTGTGAGTCCAGGAGAGAATGACTGGTTTGGTCTATGAACTGCACTGCATGAATCCTTTTTAAAGACATTGTTATAAGAAAGTGATACAGAAAAAGCGTACACTCAGAAAGCTTCAGGAAATTTACAAATGGACCATCTCTGTTCAACTGATCTGTTGAGATCTGTGTAAAGTTTTCACTCGGAATTGTAACTACAGCACCTGAGAGAACTGGTTCCCTTAATGACAAAGCACTGAACTACCAAAACTCACTCTGGACAAAAGTGAGATCACTTATCAAAAGACATTTCTGGAGAAGTTTTAACAGATCCACAGGGCCTCTTAATATCTTTTGGACTATGATTTTATATTATTTTAAGCGAAAATGCACTTTATAGGTTCTTTACAGGCCATTTATAAATGACAGCCCTGCATTATAAACACTACCTTTAACAACTCAGCGAGATGACCTGTCTTAGCCTATTCCAGGTTTTCCTGGTGCCGGGGTCCAGCAGCCTTCAGGAGATGCTGCTGTGAGGCAGGCCCTCCCTAATGTCTCCATTGCCTGCACCTGACCCTGCTAGCCAGCAGTGGCCAAATTTAGTTTGGAAACGTGCCACCATGGGAGAGCCGACAGGCCCATTAATCAGCAGGAGTCTCCCCCCTACTCATCCTGCAGGTCAGAGAGGGAGCAGCACACACACGCTCACAGTGCACACACACATAGAGATACACTCAAACTACCTTCATGTATAAACACAATGCACAATGGCGCACAACACACACTGACTAAACAAATGATTGCTGAAACTTTAAAAGAACTCTGACAGCACCTTCTCCCACCCCCCCATCCCCTCCACACTACCTATCCTAAATCCTCCATCACCTCCTTTACACAAACACACACACACACACACCTGGTCAGGGCCCTCCATCACTCCCAGTCTGATCTGTTCTCATATCCCAGCTCTCTTCTCTCTGTCTGAGCCAGGTTTTCTGTCAGCCTGGGGCCCCGGTCATAGGGGTTATCCACACACCGCTACCCTTGGCTCACACTCCATGCGAGGAATGAACCGCAGAACCGGCACAGACAAACATAGACACAAACACTCTTAGTGACCCCAGAGGAACACAAACATTAAGATGAAATGTACTTACACACCAAGACCATCTGCAAAATATGATGTATTGACGTGTTGGATCTGAGATGAAGAATCCATAGTTTTGGAAGACCTGGATGGATATGTACTGGAAAAAAAAAAAAGACTTTGAATATATGCAGTGCAAGGGCAGGTTGAATGTGACGTTTATTATCATGTCTGAGATGAACTCAAAGTGCTCTCGCCTTTGGGAATAAGCACAGAATTCAGTAAAGATGTCAAACTTTATCTGTTGAATTTCTTACATCACCTGTTTTTAGAAAGTGAAACTTTGTCTCTTCGTCTGCATGAAGCAGCAACTAATTGACTTGTAATCAGTGTTTACTATCTCGCAATTAACACTCAGAGACAATGAGATCGGAGGATGTGGCACCAGCAGAAGGCATTTATTGGGTGTGTCCCTGAGGTGTGGGAAGATGCCAGAAAGTAACCGGAGAGAATGTGTGATAACTGGTAAGCATTTATATGCAGTGTCACTGGTGCACTTATCCTTTCTAATGTGAAACTCTGCAGGGAGATGAATGGTGGGATTGGGCTAGATTAATGAAGGTTACCAAAGTCCCCAGATGTTTCCATGGTAATTAGAGGGCTTTGTTTATCAGGAAAACAAGTCACATCAAGAGCAAAGCATTCATTATAATTTTTCATAATCTTAATAATTCAAGTGTAGCTGCTTCATTTTGTTCCCAATTTATCATGCTAATGTTATGAATAAATCTACATAATTTTAACTCTGCCTGTTGGATCAGCTAGCAACAGAGAACTTTGATAAAGCAAATTACTGAGATTTGTTATTTACATCTGTGAAACACTATATGTACAACAAATCAAAAAGTCAAAGTTCATTAAGTAATAACCTCATGTAACAACTATTCAAAAGGCCCTTTGTTTTACAGCTTTGTCGACTTGCAGATATTAATAATTAACCTCTCTCAGCATCATTCTGTTTCTTCATACAGTAGAAGTTAATCTGCCTCCATAGCGTGCAGGATGCTTCAAGCAGCATTTAAATGTCCACTTGACTGATATTATTACATTAATGAATAATTTGCAGGAAATAGCTTCGTCCTCACGAAACACTTGAAACCTCTGAGAGTTCAGGAGAAGCTGTTTAATTTCAGCCAAAATCATTTACAGTTAAAGGTTGATGACCATCCTGATTTCCACCAGGTCCACTCAGTGCACTGTGTTGTCATTGTGGAGACTCACAGGTTTAGCTGGACAGTGCCGCTTGCATTTTGTCTCGCCCCAATTGTCTTGTCAGAAATCAATTGGAGATCACAACATGGGTTTGCAGCGGGAGGTCACTCCTCACTACAGCGTAAATATTTCATCCCAGACTCACGTCAAGGGGCTTTTAAAGATGTGTGCTGGACCATGATCCCCTCTTGCTGCCCTCTGAAAGTGACAGGACTTGCGTTTTAGCCCACTTCAGGACCAGGTTAAATCAATTAAAATCTATTATTCATATGGCAGCGCAGTGACCTCACTGAAAGCCCCCATAATTTCAGAATAGAAAGGAGAACAGGAACTGGCAGTGAACTTTGGCTTCTCAAGTTTTCAAGAGAATAAAAAGAAAAAGTGACCTTGTTTTAAAACTCAGGCCTTGGAAATAAAATTGCAGCTTGAAACACTGTGTGCCAGGACAGGACCTGAGTCACCGGTCTAGGAGTGTTTTATCTTAAGACATTATTAGCTTTAATATGGTAGATAATGCAGAATTGAATTGCAAGGGCTTTCATGATCTGGACCTTATGTGCATGTGCAGCAGTCGCCCCTTGCCTGTTTGGAAGAAAATTGGCTGCACATTTTGGATTGCAGATAAATACAGCCTCACTTAGGCTGGAACATAATCATCTTTACCACCAAGCTTAAAAATCACCCTCACAAGATCACACGTAACTGCTGTAGTTGTGCTCTCAAGGCAAGCATGGGAAGCCTTCACCTATTGTCTGGCAAAGTGCAACTCTCCTCTTTGAAAGGAAGATTTTTAGTGGTATAGCCTCAGTAGATGGCGGCAGGCTGTTTGGTCAGATAATAAGCAGAGAGGAGTCAGACGGAGAGAAGTCATTAAGATCTGCTCACATATAATCATCCCAACACCATCACCATCTATCTAAAATAATACTTTTTATTCATGGTGGAACTCAAAGTGCTACGGTATTAATAACCTAGAACACACAACATAAAGAAAACAGTAATAAGAGTTAAGATGAAAAAGCCTTCCTGAAAGAGAGGTTTTTAGGCCTTTTTTTAAAGAGACTAGGGTCTGTGCTGCCCTCAGATGGTTCGGAAGGCTGTTCCACAAGCGTAGTGCACCAGAGCACAAGGCTCGATCCCCCATGGTGTGGAGCTTAGTACTGGGGGCCTGGAGGAGCACACTGCTGGCAGATCTGAGGGTGCGGGTGGAAGTTTGTGGTATGATCAGTTCCTGTAGGTAGAGAAGCACATGTCTGTTGACATTTTTTCTCGCCGTCTCTCCCTTTTTCGCTCTCCTTCTCCCTTCCGAATGAAAGGGCCTTCTCCAGCTGCATGGCGAATGAAAATGATGGAGGGGCTGATAAAAAAAGAAAGAAGGGAAAAGATGAAAAGTGGTTTTGAAGTGGTTCACCACATCAGTCTGCTTCCCCCCACTGACCTTCCAATTTAAGCAAACAATACGTTGACTCGGAGACGCATCGAGCTTTGGTATTCATGGAAACAAGAGTGCAGCTCACAGAAAATGGGTAAAAATGAGATGGTTGGACAGAGGGAGCAGTGCATGGATAGCTACATCATCGGAAGAGGGCTTGTAGCACTGCTTTACTTTATCTGATAAGCGGCTAGAATGTGCATGTGAACTGTGTTTGCATGCATGTACTGCACCTTTAAACACATGGCTTGTTTACATGCAGGTGTCTTTGTGCCTCGTACACCTCTAGGGCAGCATCAGTAGGCGACTGCTGTAAATGGACTCTTGCTATCGTTTAAGATGGCCTAACGCATCAACCAATCACATGATACTCTCCCCCTCATACCCTCTGGCCTCAGCTGGTACCATGGCATTATCAGAGGAGCAAAGCAGCCATTTACACAAACACACACACATGCTGTACGTATACACACACACACACACACACACACACACAGACACACACGCATGCACCACCTCCCTCATATGGCTTCAGGGCCATTCCAGGAATGTCAAAGATGGTTTCACCCTTTGTATCTCGCCTCTTTCACCAATGCTGAATGATGGTGGCCTGCGTGGTTTGAGATTGTCATGGCCCAGAAACCCATTCTGAGTGACTGAAATATAATAAGGCCATCTACCCTCTGAGAGTAGAATATGATGCCAGCACAAAATGGTGGTAAAATCCAGTGTTGATGGTTGTCACTGTCAGTGTGAATTGGTACAAACAAGCTGAAAGAAATGGTGTTAGAATGAAGAAATAAGGGAAACAGACATCAACATCGGCTGGGAAAATCTTAGATTCACAGCGCTATTTAATTTCAGCTTAAACCTAGTATTGCTAGGCTTGCTCTACTTAAAAGGTACTATCCACTTACTCCAGTAGAGTAAGCATATTGTTTCTATCTAATTGACACTAAGCTCATGGCTATTACCATGTCAACACTGGATTACTGCTGCCTTTGAGCTTGTGGAGTGGTTGACTTGGCCCACATTCAGGCCTTGTTTTCCTTTCCACTCTGCTGCTCACACACATATAGCTGGACAAGCTCACATGCTCATAGCTCCACATGTGCACACACACATAGAGTCACACACAGACACATGGAAGCACTCTCTCTCTCTCTCTCACACACACACACACGCTCACACATCTTTCTTTCCATCCCTGTCTCTCTCCCTCTTCTCTCTTACACACACATCATGTTCCAGTATTAGCCGAGTGTTCCAAGGCCAATTTCACTGCCGCTGAAAGTCCCTATCTCCCAGAAGCCCCCTGGTTCAGAGGCTAGACCGGCTAGCGATTGGCCGGTCAGAGGCTAGTCTAGTTGGTGATTGGCCAGCGAAGGCCCCTGGTGCACGGTGACAGTAATTAGCACACGCCAACCATTAACAAACACAGATTAGGCATGAACCCGTATGGCATGCTGCCATCACTGTGGTGTGTGGATGTATGTGTGTGAAGAGTGGTATTCCCCTGTGAGTGTCTGAGTAGGTCTCATTTTTGCACGCTTTGTGTTTGTCTGTATTAAAGACTTGGCATGTGTGAATGTGTTTGTTGCTGGTGCTTGCCTATGTGAATGTCTTTTTTTTCCCCAACGTGTGCATTTATCCAACCTGCCTGCATTCACAAGTGTATGTGCGCGCACATACAGAATGCGTATGTGTGTGTATTTGTGTTCAGCCTCATTTCCTCTGTGCCTGCTGGTCAATTTTGGCATTTGGAGAGAAAGACGCTGTGCATTCCCCACGGCTCCCCTGCTTCCAGCACTGAATTAGAGATGGGGCTATGATATGTGGAAACGATTTTTTAAACGCCACCAATCTCTGTTTCCCTCCCCTCTCTTCCTTTCTCTCTATCTCTCTCTGTCTCTCTCTCTCTCTCTTACTCTCTCAGTCCAACCCACCCCCCCCACCCCCCCACCCCTCCTGAGCTGGTGAATCCGCCCTGCTGTGTGCGCTTAATGAAAGATAAGAAGGGTCCTCCACCACTGACACTGAGCCACGGACCCTCAGAGGACTGCACTAATCTGCTTGGCTCCTAATGGGGGCCACTTTGTGTCTGCCGAGGATCATTTCATATCAAACAAATTGTGTCCTGTGAAACCCATTACATTTTGGGCCCTTTGGAGATGCTTCGCTCTTAGCTGACACATAGAGGACATCTTTGGCCCGACTTTTGATGCTGTAAATATTTCTTAAGATGGTCTTACTACGAGCATCTCCTTTCTAGTCAAAGATGGGCTTTGTGCATCTTTAAAACATGTCCACTCTCTCATTAAACAGAGATATGGGTGGGGGTTCAAACGATGAATGCGAGAGCCATCGCGAAGAGAAAGAGCAGGATAAGAATGCAGGAAATGGAGGAGAGAGGGATAACAGAGGGAGTGATGAAGGGTTAATGAACTCGGATTCTCATCTTACATGTATTCAGTTTCGTAATTGTCTCTCTGCATGCGGTCTTGCAGCATATGCCATCGACACCAGGAAATTCATTGAGTGTTTGACACGTGTTTAAAAATCTCTTTATTTACATGTGATGACAGCCTTGTGATAATGTTGTGATGGTGCTGATGAGACAGAGCTCACAAATTACAAATTTCCGGCTTCAACATGGACTGTAAGTTGTTTATTAAGTTAGAAAATATAGCTAAAGGTGCTATAAAATATCCAACACGGGGAGGTGTGAATACACCATCACAGACATGTTCCAAATACATTTCCATTCACCCTGAAAAGCACAACCGCCACGGTAAGCGGCAGCAGCTGCGACACATGTATAGTAAATTTCTATTTGTATTGACAATAGTGTAATCTGCTGGGACAGTGTCAACCCTTGTGCGAGTCATCACTCTTAATGTTTACGTTATGTGTCTGTCCATGTGTGTATGTGTGTGTTGTTCTATGTGTGTTTTTCATGTGTGCTTGTGTCTCTGTGTGTATGCGTATGCCATCAGTTCTGCAAGGGAGAAAACGGGGCGGACGGAGGGGGGTAGAAAATGATCCGGGGCCGATACATATGAAACAGGAGGGCTCATACATAAACATAGCTCCAAGGCCCCGGGGCCAGGCAATCTACGAGGCAAATTGCTCACCAGTCAGCCATGGAGGCCGCACTGTTTACTATGCATGAGGTCTTGTGACATGCTTTAAAGCCGCCCCTAAAACAGGATGACTGGGCTAGTGGTAGCGAGGAGTTGGCTTTTTCTATTGCTATGGTATTCTTTCCTATGAAAAATATGTAGTGGGTGGAGAACAGATCATCGTTTTACTCTGTGGAACTGTTGTGTGGTATACAGTAGCTGCCGCATGAAGGCAAAGTACGGGTGTTAGGGTGTGCCTGCCTATCTATGTGTGACAGTGTGAGAAAAACAGCATTTGTGATGTAACGACAGTGGGATTTCAATACCGGTGTTTATTTTTGAAAATTATATTTTTTGGACATTTTAGCCTTTATCAATGGTAGTAGATACATGGGAAGAAATAGAGGGATGACATGCAAAGGTCCCTGGCTGGGATTGAACAAGATGTTGCAGTTACATGGCATGCATCTTAACCACCAGGCAACCAGGAGCTCCATTGTTCCTTGTTACTGATGTACCACCTGAAATACTCGTTATTGTATGTCCATTAAAAACTCTGAAAGACAATGTGACACCCTCCCAGTTACAGTTATTCTTCCATTTTTTTAACTGTCATGAGATAACACAAATCTGATAAAAATAAATGCTGCACTTCCAAAAAAAAATCATCTTCTGGGAATAAGCAGTCAAACAAAGCGCAACCAAAACAACAGTGGTCTGTATTTCAGAACCACACGACACTTCCATCACACATCTCTGCTTTCTAACCAAACCATGTTATGCTTTCATTTTCAGACAACTGATGATTTTGTGAGAATGACAGATGTTTTGGAATCTAAACAATGAAAGATTAACTGCTTGAGGCCGGACTTCAAATACCGCGTTGTTACAACTGAACATGAATGCATGCTACTGAGCAGGACAGAATAATATAACCGAATGGGAAGAGATGTTAACATGTAAACAAGCCGCCAGGACCACAGCTGCTCTGGCCTGCATTTACCAGCCCAGAATCCCAGGGGGAGCCCTCCTCAATTCAATTTCAATCTGCTCGACCCCCAGGGTCCAAGTTCAAGTTCAAAGTCAGGCAACCGTGGCACCAGCAGGAGAATTGCCCACCCACGAGTCCCAGCCCGGAGTGGACTAGTCCAACTATAGATGAGATCAGGACAAATCCAATACGAGATCTATTCAAATGTCCTTTACAAGAATGTCTTTCCACGAGTGTGTATGTGTGTGTGTGTGAAGGGGGGTTGGGGGGGGAGACTACTGTCACATTACAAACACCTTTGCTGCCTCTCTGTCTCTTTTTTTCTGTCTATCTGTCTTTTTCCCTCTATCTCTCTCTCACTCTCTCAGGCTATAATTATGCTAATAGTATGTATATAGCTGTGGCCCCGGAGGCTTGGGGCGTATTGAAGGCTCCCAGGTCTTTCTCTCCTGTAACAGTATTAGGGTGCTATTGAAAAGCGGATGGCGGGTGAGAAGGGGGGCAGGATAGAGAGATAGCACGGGGTGGCAAATGGGACATGACCACCGTGCTCTCTGTCACGACGCCGCCCATTGTCTGGCCAAAGAAAAGGGCCTCCGCCGCCAGTGGGACAATAATAAAGGAGCAAGAATGGGCTGTGCATATTAAACAACACAACGAACCGCGCAGACCAACCTGCATGGGTACGATGAATGGGGGGAAGAGAAGGAAAACAGAGCGAGAGAGAAAGGCGGGTTTAAAAGGAGAGGGAGGGAGCGGGAGAGAGAAAAGGGTAGATGATGTGAAAAAGGCACAAAAAGAGGCGGAGGTTCAGAGATAACTGTAAAAGCAGAAATGTTGTTTTGTTTCTGTAAAGAGATGACACCTGCTAATGTCATAGGTCTACTTCAGCATACAATAGAAAGCTAAAGTCCTGATGCCACTTCTGGGTTACAGCAGCTGTTACACTAACTTCTCACTCGATGCAATCTCACACTGAAGTTTGCTTTTATCAGTCTTTTTCTAATCTTATGAGGAGCGCTTGTAAATATGATTATGAACTGATGACATATTTCAAAAGTCTGCTACAGAAATTGACAAATTACAACTATTCGGGGGCTCAGAGACCGCAGCTGTGTTTAAATCAATGAATTATTTGAATTTCTGTTCTTGAATTTTTTAACAGGTCGCTCATAAAAGTTCTAACAGGGGGTTAGACGTCTCTGGGGACGAATGAAGCCCTAACATACAGTAAGTAACATCGCTGTGTAGGATAACATACTGTACGTTGCTTTGTGTGTGAATGACTTTTTGAAAATGAATATATGGTGTTTCTGGGTTCTAGAAATGAATTGATATCTTGTACAGCACACAAAATTCTTGGGCTTGTGGGAAATGTTCATGAAAGGCAGTTTAAAGTAGAAATATTGAGTTAACAATGACATGACTTCTTTTTATAATAAATAAAATAAATGGAGTGACCACATGACAGACTGTTAAGTGATTTTCCAGGGCTGTATTTTAGTCATTTGCATGATTATAAATGTCAGTATGATTTTCAGTTAAGTTCTCTTATTCCTGGAGCAGAACCAGAGTTACTCTACAACCTTCTACTCCTGTCTTCTTCTACATAGAGTGATGCTACCTGCGTACTTCAGCACACAGTGTAAGACCCAGCATCCTGCTTGTGTGTGTGTGTGCCCTCCCCTTCCCTCCCCCCATGCTCTCTCCTCTCTCTCTCTCTCTCTCTCTCTCTCCCTCTATGTCTCTCTCTCTCTGCCTGAGTATGTTGAGAGGTGTCAACAGTAGAGGCGTGGGTGTGGGAGGCTCTACCATAGTTCACGGCTATCGCATGTGCCTCGGCGGCTATGCGGCGTGGCTACCATCTGTCCACATGTCACACAGCGCGCTGCTCTCTCACTCTCTCCCTCTCTGTCCGTCTCTCTCTCTCTCTCTCTCTCTCTCTGCACATCTCTCACCCCTTCTCTCATTCTCCCTCCCTTAATCCTTTATCTCGCTTCCTGTCGCCTTTTCATTCTTTCTCATCATCTGCATACGCGGTCACCACTGCAGCAAGAGGTTATCACTCTATTAAAAGAGAGACGAAGAGGAGCAGGTATCTCAAACAGACAACACTTTGACCTTGGAGAATAAGACTTGGGACTTTATCATAGAAACTGGCTTTTTTTTTTGTCTTGTAGGCCTATAATTTCAAATAATTTGCAGTGAATGGAACTCAACCACAACTCAAAACTTAAATCAGAGCTTATTACATGTTTTGGTTTTTGAAAATAAACGACAATGGATGACATATAGACACATACTGTAGACAGTGTATGAAATAAGATGTTTTAAGAAAGATATTAGAGAGGAGGAGACACAGCAGCACCCCTCACAGACCAGTGAGTGGCAGTGTGCCACAGTTAGAATAGACCCCCTTCAAGTATTGTGTGGTGTATGTATGTATACGTGTGGTGAGAGAGTGAGTGAGTGTGGATAACTATGTATCTGTATCTGCAAAGCTGCTGCTTGTATCTTTGTGTGTGTCTTTGGGGCAGGGGGCGGGATTTGCACAGCAAATTGTGTTTATCCTCCTATGCATGTATGTATGTAATTCGTGCGTGCGCTCGCTTGTGCGGTTGCTTCGTGTGTGTGTTTATCCATGTGCACCCAGTCCTCAGACATACAGGCAGACAGAATGAAAGCGGTAGCCAACAAACCATAATATTGTCATTAAGGAATTCAGCAGATTAATAGCCTTAAATACCTGGAAATGTCCTAAGATCTAGAGTCTTTAGCTTGTAATTTCCTCTCCGAGTCCTAAGCACTAAACCCGCTGTGTTGTTCTTGGCATTCCTCAGTCGGACCAGAGAACATCGCATGGACACTGATACCTTCCTCTGGGATCCATTCTCCTCTCCAATTGATGGAAACCAAAAAAGGGCCTTTGGCCAGACAGGTCCCATTATGTCTCAATGACAGAGCCTGGGGGTGAAAGACACTCTGTTCTTTCCTCAGCGCACCTTTGGGTCTCAACGAGGAATGACATATGCCCTGATGAACAGAGAAGGGGGTGATATGCCTGCCAAATGCAAGTCAAGTTGTATGTTACTGGTCTGAACTTTGTTTCAGCTCAGAAGTACACTTCTTCTTCCATCCCCCACCATTTTTGGTTAACAAAAGTGCAAGCAACCTTCGGACATAAACGATCTTCTAACCTAACACACAGCCACAAACCATTTGATTTTTTTTTTGTCATTTTCACTGTTTAGCTCTGCGTTTAGCCAAAATCACAATAGCCATAGGCACTAATGATCTCCGAGTCCAGAGCCCCCTTTGCTCCCTGTCACATACCCACCTCATGACCTCATGACTGGATGTATGCATTAAACAGATGTGGCTGGCTATGAGAGGCCTGAAACAGGATAGGACAGCCTATAGCCTTTAGGCTGGTCTTCTCTGGCCTTGAAGCCAGGGGCCTCTGGGTCCAGAGGACAGGATAAACAGGATAGATGTGTGTGCATGTGGAGGGGGGGTGTGTGTGAAAGACAGACAGAGAAAGAGAGAGAGAGAGAGAGAAACCCCTTTCCCACATGCAACACATAAATGTTCAGGCAGTTTTCCATGTCAGTGTCACGTGAGAACAGTGAGTCCATTTTCAGTGTACGATGCGCCGGCAATTTACAGGCTCAAGAAAAAAAACAGCAATATTCATGCTATACTTTTGTTATGTTTATGTGTATACGCAGAAAAAAGTAAATCAGGACACTGAGCCCATTTATTGCAAATGATAATCCTGATATTTGTAATATCATCTGCATATTTTACAAACATATATAACTGTTTTTGTGAACCTTTGAATCACCCTCACCTCATTACCCCGTAAAGCATGAAAATGCACTTGCAGGGACTACTTTCATATGGCGATCCACTTCAAAAATGATCACGCTTTATCAGGTGGGTTTTCATCGAGTGGCAGTGCAGCTGTTGAAAGTCAACTGCAGAAAAGCATTTTATTCAAGAGGTATGCTCTTCAAACTCTGAAGACAAATAATGAGCTAATATTGAAATTGTAAAAAGAAAAATCAGTCTAACTAATTAGAAATCATGTTTGTTGTTTGTGCATTAATCTGTAATATCATGTACACTTTTTGATACAAAATGTTTTATCTGGGGGAATGTAATCTATGCATGGAGACATTTTTTCATGTAGATACAGCCTCAATGCAGATTTTATGCACATTGGAGACCCATGTGTGAACAATGAAAACCTGCTTTGCCTGAATAACTTAATGCAACATTGTTAAAAAGTTGAATGTGTGAAAGTGGCAAACAGGTACAAAAAACTGGGAGAACAAGACACATAATATAAGGGATGTGGATGAAAAAAATGATGTAACATTTCATGACAATGGAATGAAGCTACAATGCTAAAAGACCAGCAACTACTTCGGTGACACAGTGATGAATTTTGTTTGTGATAACTGCTCCCCTGGAGAGAGGGCCAATGTGGTGCATCACTCTTGTATCTGCAGAGGGCTTTACCCACTTGCAGCCATTGTCCTTTGTGCCTCCTTTAATAGACACATTGTCCCACTGAGTCAAATAAAAGCATTAAACATAATCAGCACAGAAGATGGATAATGTCCTACAAAGAAAAGCAACCTCACACTGCGCCCGGCTGCAGCAAGTTGTGTTGCTATGTTAGCACAGAGAGCCGCCATTAGTGAGACTGTCACCGACCCAGACGTATACTCTAACTGGCCCACAGCCTCAGACCCATCTATTCTCAATATGCCACATTCTTATTCATTTTTTCCCCAAAACCTGACACCGCAATCTGATGATGAACCAGCCCCATTATTTTTTGTACGCCAGCAGGAAGAGATAGATCCCCTAACGTTGTGCCTTCATAGAACCAACATTATCCCTCTGTGTCAGAGGTGGGTAATATCCTGGCGGTCTGGGAGTCCAGAGGTGCATACAGAATGATGTCATTAATCCTCCAGGGCAATCTCTCTCTCTCTCTACCTCGCTCTCTCTCTCTCTTTCTACAACTGGCAATGCTGAAAACAGAGCCACATTTGCATGCTGCATATGTTGCCAGGTGGCTCTCTGGGCCATGGGTACAAATTAGATTTCCTGACAACAAGGTGTAAGAGAGGGAAGAATAGCGGGAGCGAGCAGTTTGCTTTCTTTCTTTAAAAAAAAAAAACAATCTTGTTGTTGTACATGTTTGGCAGTGTTGTAAAAATGAAAATTGCCCATTTTTTACATTTTGTGCAAAAAAATATGAGGTGACATTCATATACTGCAGCAAAATCTGCAGAGATGCGGTCTCTGTGGGTGGATGGGTGTACAAAATGTTTGACATCAGAAAACAGGGTCCTTGCAGTCCACAATGTTTTCCTTTAATGAGTTGTTTTTTTTTTTTTTCTTATAGGTATGAGGACCTCCTGAATTACTCACAGTCCTGACAGGGGAGAAATAAACAAGTCACATTTTCACTAAATAGTGACCTATTGATCAGATGTGGGCAAATGCAGCTAACACACACACAGACGACCCAAGGCCTTCACCTTGACTCTGGGTACAGATGGGGGTGAAAGAGGGAAAAAAAAAACAGTTCTGAATGGAGGTTTAAACTTTTCAGAGTGGACTTGAAAGCTGAGAGCTATACGTCTGTCTGGCCATACTCTGCCCCCTTCGAGCCCCTAGGGGTAATGACATTGTCTGTGTCAATCACCCTGGAACAAGCGTGGATGCTCCAAAATGGCTTTACCCACATTGTTTACCACCATCTCCTAAACAGAGGACAGGAAGGAGCGTCTAGCTTGAGGATGACATTAGCATTCCTTATATTCTTCATAGTGGCATGGCCAAGGCCTTGATCTCACGGGAGACAATGAGAAGGGGCATCAAAGCGCAGACTGTGTTCATTTGAGTGTGTCAGCGCACTCATGCAAGTGTAGTTGGTTTTATGTTGTCCACCAATAACAAGAAGCAGAGCCTGAATCTACTGTCACCTCTTGCCTCGTTTTCCCCAAATTCAACATTCCACCATCATTGATCCGTCCCTTCAATTAATGGCAAGGTTTGTCTCCAATCAATTCCTATCTCGCCCTCTCTGTTCCTCTATCTTTCTATCTCTCTCTCTCTGCTCTCCCTTTCTTCATTTTTCACATTACCCCCTTGTGTCCCCCATTGCTCCCCCCTCCTCACACGTTCCTATCTCACACCCTAAGGTCTCGGGGGTCACTCCCTCCAAGGTGATTCGTAAACAGCAGCTTGCTGAGAAATCAATACTTTATCAACAAGCCACAAGGGGCTTTTGCACTTATCCTATATGATCTTTGTGGTAAAGGCCTCTGAGCATCCATCTCCTCCGCTGGTCCGCTCCCTAAGCTCTGTTGCTAAGACAATCAGAAGAAAAGAGAGAGGGATGAAGAGAGGAGGGGCCACAGGAGGAGAGGAGAGAGGCAAAGGAGAAGGGATTGTGCGGGGTCTAGAGGCTCACTGTTAGAGGAGGGATTTGCTGCTCTGCTGCTTTTAGCTTGATCTGCATCTGATTAAGGAGAGAGGGCAGAGTGTTGTCCTTCACCCCCATGCTCCCATGTCCCACCATTATGTACCCTGGCACTGAGATCCATCATCCACCTACCACAGGCCTGGCTGCCATAGCCTGGGGACTTATTAGACCAGCCCTGCTCTGTTCAACACAGCCCCACTCTGCATACCATGGAGGGTAGAAAGCCTCTCCTGCTGTAACATACTGTATATTTACCATGCATGTCAATGACTAGAAAAACATGAAGAATATGTACATATATAAAAGCACATACATATATGTGCTAGGACTATCATATTTGCTACATGCTTTGGATTATTAAAAAGAAAAAATCAATTCAGACCTGCAGAGGTCCTCTGACACTCATGCTATCACCAAACGTGTAGCATTTTGCATTATCCAAATTGGACGACTGGATGAAGATATGTCAGTGCTGCTCAAAATACAGTTTCAAACCATAACAGGAAATGTAAATGTGACTTTCCTGCCATTAAAACCTCAGCTGACTGCATCCTTCACCCACACACTTTCTTAAAGGTTAAATCGTTAACTCAAACTTTAGAAGACAGTTGTGGCACCAAAAAAAAGATAAACAGGAAACATTTTTCAAATGTACTGACACAGCTACTCAGTGCTTTTTACAAGCATCAAAATGATGGTAAGTTAGGGTTTAATTCAGCTCTAAACAACAAGGTTGCGGAGGATTGTCTCTGTTCTCTGTGCCGTCTCGCTCCCAGTGGGTCTCGTCCAATAAGCCTGCATCAAACCCGTCAAACTGAGAGTGAAAAGTGGAAGAGGCCGGCATGTGCAAACATCAATCCTAAATTTCCAGCCTCAATACCATCATGACCTTGGTTTGGAATGACATCTATTTGCTGGCTGGCTGCACACATCTCTTTGCAAATTGTATGGGCCAGGCTAATTTGTTTTTATGCACGTTTAGTCAAGAATGTGATGCCACGTTAGCTTTTGGGAGCACTGCCAGTGTGGTGCGGGGTTCCGAGTGACAGACAGAAAAAGGGTGATTGAGGATGATTGTTCTGCCGGTTGTGTTGATATATGAAAAGAAAGACCCACTGAACACATCCTGGAATGGATTCACAGCAGATAGAAGTCCTTCTGGGACCACCTAAAGCTGAATATCATCATCTGTCCACGGAAATAGACAACGACCTTTAAAGCTCAAATCGGAGAGTGAAGACAGGTGCTGGGTAGTAACTCAACAAATCTTACAGTCAAGTACCGTGTCATAAAAAGCGGTGTAAAAATTTTTTAAGCATGAATCACTCTGAGCAAAGAAAGATTATGGACAAAAAAAAATGTAGATGAAAAAAAAAGAAAACTTGTCAAGCCTGTCTGCAGTACGCTCCCTTGACCTGCCGGGAAAACAATCGCTGTGCCCTCACTAAACTGAAATGTAAACACCGTTCATGCAGGAAAATATTTGCCTTCCTCATAGCTGAATTGACCTCTCAGCTACAGTCAACCTCAAGCTGTTGTTTCATTATCTCGTCAGCTGGTATCATGCTGTCTTGGTTGTATGTGCAGAGGTTTTAAAATATCAGCCTCTGAAACATGTGCCACCAGCCAATACAATGGAGCTTCGTTTGTTCTGCTGAAGGGACTGAAAAGTTACCTCTGCAAAATTTAACAGCAACACCCTTTTCTATACACAATGTCCCAGTTACTCAGGATTATCCACAGACCTCGCTGTCTTTTTCTGTTTCTTTAGTAGAAGGTAATGAAAACTATTCTGGGACATTTTTGATGGAAAGAGAAGTTGCTGTTGTGTTTTTTAAATGTAATTTTTTGATACTTTGAATTCAATTCTACCTCCATTATGATTTAGTGATGGCAGGAATGTCAGAGACAGATATCCCTGCAGGTAAGACCCTTTAATTTGAACTTAATACACCCTTTATATCAGTCTGAATTCTGTCAAAATTACTTAATACAGTATATAAAAGTTGTATGCTGCAAATTTGTTTCACAGATAAACACTGTACAGTATAAAGATCCAGTGAAATTAGACAAAAATATCCTGTTCCCCCTACATTAATTGTTTTGTTATCTCTTGGTATATTTTTCATGACTCATCCTGCACTTTAATGTGATTTGGGGTGACCAGTTAACCCCTCCTATCATATAAAACCATCACATAACTTGACCATTAGCTCATGGGCTCTAGTAGCTAGCAGAGTCATATCATGGGTTGCAGGTGTGTTTGGATATCAGCTAGCAAAAACTTTGTTTAAGCTTTCTTTGTCTCCAAAAGAGCATGGTTGCGGTCTAATTTATTCATTTCTCCCTCGTCCTCCACCGCCTGATGTAACAAGAGGGGTGACGGTGAAAATTCTCATGCTTGCTAAACCATTTCCACTTTTTTGCAATCCAGTCAAATCCCTTAACAATTAGGACAAATCCCTCTCGAGATGATGTCCTACCCACATGTTCAGTTTCACTTTGTAATATGTCTCGTTACAGAAGCTGAACACGGTGCCACCTCACTGGGCCTTTAAAGTTGAAAAAACATGAACAGCTTGCAAAAAGTGAAAAACACTGAGAACTTGAGATGATCAAACAGTCTAAAGATGTGTTCATGTGTAAACAAAAAAAAATGCAGGGTCATTAGACAAAAACCTGGCTCGACTTTGCTGCAATGCAACATCACCTGGTAATGTATTTCTTTGACCAATCAAATACATGCAATTAAATTACCTTCTCATATTTCCTCTGTTTACCTATAACTTTCCAGAGTTTCACAATCTTGTCTCGTAGTAACATAAAAGAGTCTGCAGTGTTTTGTTATTTGATAAAGCTTCAGATTCATGTAAGTATTATTAAACTACACTTGCTGGCTGTATTATCTTTCATCATCTCACCGGTACCTGTAGGAACACGCCAAACCAAAGCAGCATCTTGTATTTTTTGACATTTTTGATCACCTATTCTCACTCCTGCACCAAACAACACCACTATTGCCATTACACACCTTTGATCTTGAATGTGGAAATAATTGCCATATCCTACAACGCAATGAAACGTGGCCTTTTTTGGTTAGTGTTGGTTGAGCATGAAGTAGTCTACTTCAATGAATCCTAACTTGTATCCATTTGTCCTTGTGTATGAGAATTCAACATGCTCTCAGGTCCACAGATAATAGATGTCCTTTCATGCATGGGAGGCCTGATAGCCACACACTGGCCTCATACCCTTTGGCTGCCCAAGGCTACTCCTCGCCCACATCAAGTGAAACGTTCGACCAACATTTGATTGAAACTGGAATGAAGAGATACAAGAGCATGTGATATGGCTTCAGGGACGGAGTGCAGTTTCGACGCAATCTCACAGACGGAGTGATATCAGAAATATCAGGTATGCTTGTATAGCCCGAGGTTACTCCATAGGATTAGAAACCAGCATTATCTCTCCACAGCTTGAATGTGAAAATAGACCACGCTGGGTTTAAGTGTGTGTCAGTCAAAAGCACACTCTTGCATACCATCCAGCAAAGGCTATCAAAGACATCATATAGTATTCCAGGAGTCTTATGCAAAATACACACATATATATTCACTATTTGATTCACTGCTTTGCCTAACTCAATATCACTGATGAATTCAGTTACATGGAACATACTGAAGGTTGTGTTTTTCACAGGTTTAAGAGAAGATATGTTTGAGAAAGAGGGAAAAAATACATTTGCCTTGGTGAACAGCAGGTGACCTAACTGCTTAAGCTACTGTGCTGATTTAAACACAACAAAAAACTGAAGATTACAAACACAAACACCTACAGAGTTACCTGCATCTGTCCACTGTGCTCATATGGAGAGGATAAATCAAGACCATATGTTTACCCAAAGACTCAGTCTGCTTCATCCTCACCTCCGGCCTTGGGCCGGAGATATACTTGCTTTTAACTACACACTCACGTGTGCATGATGGCTGCCTCGCGTATCCTGCATCCTTTTGGAGCGTTGATTGTGCACATCCTCAGAAATGAATGGACGCGTCCGCAAGATGCAATATGCACATGACGGTAGGGGCAGTGTAGGGGCAGTATGGGGATGTGACAGGGTCAGGTATCAGTAGGGACGAAAGCAGCGACAACAATGGTGGAAAGTTTTTTAGATAAGTTAATAGACCAAGTTAGCATTTACCCGTACTTGTGTGATGTGTCATTGCTGCTGCACAGTGACAAATATGCTTGAATTAACAAAGCAGTACCCTCCTCGAGTGTCACCATGTTTATTTTGTACATCATGCCTCTCCTTCTTCTTCTTCTTTGTGTTTTTTGGCAGATTTTACATCGTGCAAATCCAGAGGGTCTATTTATATCCTTAGTTCTATGGTGTGTCCTCTAGTGACACGCAAAGTACATAGGCATGTATGTGAATAAGTACGTTCATGACGCAGCCAGTTATCTACTCAAACACATGGTTAAAAAGCAAGTATATCTCCAGCCTTACAGGGTCAAAGGTCATCCCTGCATCCAAAAACAATCACTCCTCTCATTCCTTCTCTTCACTTCCTCTCTTCTCATTTTTTTTTCTGTCTTCCCTTGCTCTCTCCTGTCCCCTAATTTTACCTTCCATCTTGACATCTTTCAGCCTGTCATTGATATATGCTCACCTCCTCCCCCGACCCACAGCTCCTCCGTCCCTCCATCCGTCACTCTGCTGTCCTGAGGCGAGTGGGCAGGAGCCGGGCTGACTGTACAAGAGGTCTTGTAGGGGTGACCACTCCCTGCTGTCTGCTCAGCTCGCATTTGTTTGATGACATAACTGTGCATTTAAAAGTCAAATTGGTTGTGTGTGTGCAGTGATCTGTTATTTCATAGAAGGTAACATTATTGTTTATGCAGATATTCAGTTCTAATCATTGGAATTCATTTGGTCTGATGTCTGGTTCCTCACTTTTTCTAAATGGCTCACTAGCTGGCCAAATAAAAAGAGAAAAATATGTAACACCCATATTTTTGCTTCTATTCTACTTATGCAGGTCTTTTGTTGACAACGTCCCATAGGTCATCCACACATAAAACTAAGCAGCTCAGTGAGTGACGTGGCACTGCAAACAACCCTGAAAACATACATCACAGGAACATGTTTGGAAAAGATCCACTGTAAAACTTCTACAAGAAAGGCTGTCAAGTGATAATGAGCCATCTAAACACTGATTTGTCAGAAGTCAGCTTTTCAGCAACTACTAGTAAGAAAATTATTATTTTTTTCTCTTTAAACTATGTATTCAAGTTTCCCCAGATGGTTTTAAAGGAGTTTCATCAGCTAAGCACTTACAGAACATGAACATGTGCTGAAACTAAGGTAGAACATTAAAATCCCTTGAATCCAAAGCTTTTAACCAACCGCAACAAAAAGTGTCTGGACAGCTGACATATGGTCTGTACACTACTTAACATATTAAGCAAAAGACGATGTCAGTGGCTAGTATGTTATCATTTGTAGTGGTGGCTTTGCTCTAAGCCTGCTAGCTAATGGGTTCAGCTACAACAAGGTATTTTTCAGGAATCATTATTTACTTGCTCGGCAGTTGTAAATTGAATATTATACTATATATTATCCAAAGGAAGGTAAATACACAAAACCTCCTGTGATTTTTCATTGGAGCTGTTTTCACCAGCCATATACTTCTAAATAAATTGTAGTGTATCTGCTGTTCAGCATGAGTACTTGAAAAAATAACCTCTTCAGAACCTACCTCTTCCCAAGATACAATTTCTGCTTAGCAAATCAATCACAACTTTTCGACCAAATGGGTAGATTAGAGTTTTGATTTTATCTGAGGATACTTTGCTTAAAATGCAAGAGGTCAAATCATAAACACACAAATATTCATTCAAAAAATGAAGATGGTTGGTACAGTAAAACACAGCAAAATGTACCATTTTGCTTCTGTGTGTGAACATGTGTGTATAACAGCTCCTCTGTATGTCCATTTGCATTTTAGACACTGCTGGACACAACCATGCATGGACTTATAGTCGTCTCTAAATTCTCCATCAACCACAATCACACACACACACGCACACACACACACACACGCACACACACACATATCTAGGTCAAGGCAGCCAGAGGTAATGGGAAAAGCCTGAGGCGTATCTGCCAGGCAAATGATCTTATGAAATGATTAAAGAGTGGTTTCTCTCACTGAAGGCGAGGATAAAACAAGACTAGTGGTGCATATGCAGGTTTATGGATATGTGTCAGTGTGCATGTGTTTGTGCGTGTGTGAAGGCTAATCCAGGATCAACGGTATCCACCCAAAGGTTCCCTAGGAATAGGCAGTTTGGAGCAGCATGGTGGTGTAGTGGTTGTGGATATTTCAATTGAAAAACATAGGTTAAAGCCCATATCCCTGTTATCACTGTAGTCCTTAAATAAGACAGTAAAACAAACCACCTCCAGGGATGCTGCTCTGTATCGCACCCTGCACCCCAATAGGTTGTACTGTATCTCTGAGGAGGACCAGGGTTACCCACTGCAGGAGTCATGAGTTAGATATTCAGTCAACACCATATGTCACAGCATCACGGACTGATAAAAAACAATTTCCCTCTGCACATCACTTTCACTATGTTTCCAGACAACCATTCGCCATACTTTAACATGCTGGTAGTATTCATGTAGTGACAGTGACATGTTTAATACAGATTTTGACACACATAATATAGGACAGCCTTAGCCTGGGGGAGACAGTCTCTCTGCATGTTTTTGAACTCACACACAAAAAGGGAAAGCCTGGTAACCCGCTTTATAAGTGTGGGTCTGTAATGAAAGAGCGCTCAGGTATGAAGACTACAAATAAAAGTGGAGACGACATTTTAATTTGTGGCAGAAAAGAAGAAAAGGAAGCTATTAACAATTCTTATGTTAACAATAGAAGAACTTTAAACAGTTTGATATCATCTCAAGTGCTTCCTTCACTGCTTTTGTCTGACTGATTTTGACATTACTCATATTTTGCACTTCTAGCAAACAAAAGAGTGCTATAATTTAAAGAAATAAATGATTATTAAAGTGTTGGTTCATCCAAATTACAAAAAAATATATTTTCTCACATATCTCCAAAGATTACTAGCCATGCAAATATTGGAGTTTTGGTATTATTTTTTGGTATCTGTGCATTATCTAGTCTGGTAAATTGTTTCTGCAAAGACTTAAACATAAACACCGGAGGACCACAAATGTAAGTCAATTAACCTCTCTTGTACTGGGTTGTAGGGAAAAATTTAAACATTGCCAATTGAAATGGAAACTGTCTGCATTGCTGGTTACCACTAAAGGTAAGTGAGAAAATATTTTTTTCATAAGTTATAATCTGAAGATTTCGGTTTCAATTTGGTGACAGCTGTGGTTACTGGTGGTAACACTGAGAACATCTTAAAACTAAAACTCCCACAGTTCTGTTTTAAATGACACTATCAATCACTGCGAGCAGGAAATACAAACTGAAACACAACAGAGGAAGACAAACAACTTGTGCAACTTGTCATCTTCATAAATTGGTGTATCTATACTTCAACAGGCACAAATGTGTTTCCTCTTTGGGATTGACTGCTCTGCTCTCCTGGGTTACATCATTACATGTCATATAAGTCATAAAAGAACATATACAGTATTCTAATAGTATCAAAAATTGGGCTTGATATGATGAGAATCTAAAGGATGAACAGTTTTCAGTACTTTTATTAATAACTCACCTTCATCACTCACTCAAGTGTTTGAAGGCTAAAGTGATACAGATATTTTTACTTCTGGCAAACCGAACTGTATGAGCCCAGCCATTTTTCATTTGCTAAAGGAAGCCGCTCTATTGCAAAGTGCTGACAGATACGCAAACAACCAGGATATGTGTTAATGACTGCTAGCTTAGTGTGTGAATAGAAAGGTGTTGATTAGTGCTGTTGTAGCCGCTGTAGCCAAGACAAGCCTGGCCCACCGCGGTGAGTTATAGCGTACGCCTTCGGCCAACAATAACCAACTTCTGTTTAGAGCAACAGCTCTCATAGTCACTTCTGCTCTTGTCCTGACAGAGGCGATGCTGTCTTATTGTAGAGCTGGAGTTTGCCCTCCAGCCATGTGGGGAAGGAGGGGGACGATAAATGAGACCCTTTTGGACAGCGGTGAAGTGACCCGCATGTTTTCTCTGGTCATCTCTCCATCTCTCCTCTTGTCTTCTCTCATTTTGTTCTATTTTCCTGCTGGCCATCTCTCTTTCTCTCTCTCTCTCTCTCTCCTCCTTTGCCTCTGCACTAATGCTGACGCCCCACACCATTAGTGTTACCGCAGTGACAGCAGACAGATGTTTGGTGCCACTTTTGCAAAGAAGAAACGCAGGACAGGAAGTACAGGCCACACATGCAAATTTATAGACTAGTATACCAGCACGGTGACAGCTGCATCACACTGAGTGTGTATCTCCCTCTTGTATGCAAAGCACTTCAAGTAAACTCTTCTCACCATCACACACAAACACATACACACACACACACACACACACATGCATACATTTCCGGTGCCCACATCAGAAGAGAGAGGCTATGTAGTTGTACCTGGTGTCACAGGATCACCCTCACCACAGATGACAAACAGATATAATCAGCTCTCCAGAGACACATCCTGCTGCTGCCACATTCATTACAGCTGGACTAATACATACATCAAACAAACACCATACCGACACACACATAACTGCTACATATTTAACACACATATGCATGCACACACAGCTATATACACATAATTGCACGCACTGTCAACACTCATTGTTGTCACATCAACACATATCTCATATCAAAGGAATTGTCCTTTTGACCCTCCATGGCACATAGACCATAATAATCGTATAATCTCCAAACTAAGGAGTGATATACATATCCAAATGACTGGCTGGGCCGTCCTGTCATTCCATCAGTGGGGATTTGCATGTGTGTGATGTATTTAATACTTTCTCAGGCCTGATCCACCGCACCATAATACCACAGCATGTGAATCAAGCTGAGGCAGACCTGGTGCTGATTTATAGTCTTACCCTGGCTGGAGGCGCTGTCTGGGGTGTTTGAAGTGACGTGAGTATGTCTGCGTATATGAATGGATGCACATAGATACAGATATAGATGTTTATGCATGTGTCTGTGTGGGTGGGTGCATGCGTGTGAATGTGTGTGTGTGTGTGTGTGTAGGGTTAATTCTACTTTTGGTAATATAAAATCCTAGTTTGATCAGGGCACCACCTCCCTGTAAGGTTATGATTTGTTAGAGCCAGAAGGAAGCACTAACCTTTATTCAATTCTCAGTCTGATCAATGAATCAGTCTCATAACTGTAAGTTCTTTTCAAAACGGTGACCTCAAAGAAACCAACAATGACTTCTTAGGATACATGAAGACATTTATTTATAGCTAAACATCTTAAGAGTACATGATAAAGCACAGAATAATAAACAAAAAGAACAATAAGGCCTTTAAATGATAATAGAAATAAAATAAATGTAAAAAACATAGAAATAGTGGCTCTGAGTGTGTGACTCGAGGCTAACGTATTGGGGAGTGCTAAGGGAAAGCTAATGTACTTCTCTAAAGAAATTATCTTCTTAATTTTAACGTTATTCGACATCAACCCTTTACCACAAAAGCCATTTTATGCCTATTGTGTTGACGATTTGTCGCTGCAGAGATGTCCTCTTGGTAACTCCGGTGTTGTTTTGGGTTGAGCTGGAGTTAGCCGCAGGTGGCGTGATAGCTGGTCATTTTGGCCGCACTGCTATCAGCAAGCAAGCGGGCCGAAGTCCAGCTCAGGCATCGCCGTCTTCTTCACAGCGACGTTTCAGTTTCAATGGAGGATTCAGGCTCTCGCTGGCTTCTTGTCATCTTAGTGTAATGCCAAATAAAGATGAATCTGGCTACACTCAACGTTTATCTAGGCTGGGGTAAGACTTCACGTGGGTCGGCGTTACTTCAAAGGTGTAATACTATACATGAAAACACAAGACTTAATGTTACAAATAAAACAAAAACAAAATTACTTGTTTTGATAAAAGATTAAAATATGCATATACTTGGTCGAAAAAGAAATAAGGGAAAAGAGACGTCTTAATGGAACAATTGTGTCTTCACTCATGTGTCTTTTGGAGACAAGCTCAAAGAGAGATCCCTCTGACATTTGTTTTATACTGTAAGCTTGGACAGGCAGAGTTTTGGGTGTGTTTTAAATGTTTCGTGCCAAAGCTCTGATGAATATTTATTTTCTTTGTCCTCCGGGACCTCAAGGTGTGGCTGATACTTTTGTTTGAGATGGAAAATTACTTTTCTACACTGAAGTTTTGAGTTTTAAACACAAAATTTACACTTCTGAGTCACTATGTCTGAATACCTTGTGTCACATTGTAAATAATAATGTATTGTAAAACCAGTCCAAAAAACAGTTAGTCAATCCTTCCACATTAACATTTCTGGTTAACTTGACTGTCAAGGATATAATGTTTAATACTATAGTGAATGAAATAACGTTAAAGCAACCATATATACATACATTCTTATTACTCCAGTAACTTCATTCTTTCAATAGGACTTCTTATCTAATTCAACTATTAAAATATTGATTAAGTTAGCATAAATGATTGAAAGATTAACAGTTCAGGTGACCTTAAACATAAAATTTGAATGCAGTTCATCAAACAACTCACTCTCTAGTGTTAACAGACTTTACTATCCTAATCGATGGGTGGCAGTATTGTCACATGTTGTAAAAATGTAATAAAATCAGATTTAATATCTCTTCAATAGATAGCATAGTTGTCAAAGTTATATCATTATTTATGCATTTTTATGACAAACAACAATGTGAGTTGGGATTTTATGACTCTGGTTTGGGTAGATAACATAAGTTTTCTGTTCATGTCTACACGAGTGGTCCAGCCCTTCTCCAGTTCAAATAACCCCAAAGGTCATTTATGCTTTTAGTTCAGGCCATAATTTCGTTATTGGTCAGAAATGGCCTCTCAGGAGGTCTGTTTAACATCCATTTTGTCAGAGTGTTTAGCTTTTGGTCAGTGTCATGCTGTCAGACCCCTACTTGGGCGAAGAAGTCAGTTCGTGTGGGTCCTGGGTGAGACACTCAGCATTGTTTCTGTGGAATTCACTCATCTCCTTACTTTTGAATTAAAGAAGGGTTGTTTTATCCCATGGAATTAAAGAAAAGAGTATGGTGTCTATCCTATGTGTGTGTGTGTGTGTGTGTGTGTGTGCGTCTGGGGGTTCACCCGTCTGATGCATGTCGTCTAGACAACATTTGTGCCCTGCGTCCGAAAGGGGTGATTGTCTTATGCAAATGAGGCCACGCTAGCTGTGACATGTTGTCCAGCATGTGGGTCATGTGATGATAGAGAGCAATGACGGTTGATAGCCTGCTTTTTTTATTTATTAGTGTGACCATTGTTCACCATCACCTCTCCAGGCAGTGAAGACACGGGGTGGTATTCAGACCAAGAGAAAGAATACAATGAGGGATTTGTCACAATCTTTATGCTGGTAATATGAGACCAACATAGAAAACCTGTCTAATTACCTAGATGGGGATGAAAATGAATTATAAGAAGAGGCTCAGTTTTCTCAAAGGGTTCACTGACATTACAAATAATCACATTTTCTTACTTTTAGTGGTATCTAGTCATGCAGATAGTTGGTGGTTTTATATGTCCATTTCTGTCACCACCCAGACGGAGATGAGTGGAATTCTGTTTGTGGAGTTCATATAATTAAAGATTTTTTTACGTCCCTTTCCCCGTGTCCTCGCTGTATAGCTTTCATGAGGTATATTTTGTGTTGGAGAGTAGTTCCAGTGAAGACTGACCACCATGTGTCCTGCAGATAATTCAGAGTAACCAGAACATTGATTCTGGAAAGAAATGTTGCTACTATCTGCTAAGGATGTAAACTAACACAAATAAATTATTCAAATATGAACAAATAATGCGCTCTAGACAGATACAGATACTATCCAAATGTTTTCAGTAATATGCAGTAAAAAAATTTAACCTCATTATCCGACAATGGAGCCTGACACTTTGGTGACTTGACAACAGACTGTATGATGATGTGCTGATGTTAGGGACTGTCTCAAAACTGCTTGCAAAATTACCAAGAGGGTGTTTCCCATATTTGTTAGCACCTTTGTTTTCCTATTTTTTTAAATTATGCAATATGACCACATCGTTATTATGGACAAATTATTTTTCAATAGCTCTCTCATTTTAGCTATAGACACTTGAGTCCAACTTCACATTCAGCTGGGCCTCCCCATTATACACACCAGAAAAATCATGCAATATGCACATCACAATTCTGACTTACATTTCCTTGTTGTTGAAACCTCCTCACTGTTCTGTTTACACTATTCATTTCCACCTCCACCATTAACAGTTACACAGCTTTTGTTCAGACTCAGTTTAGACTTTTTTTTTCTTCTTTAATAGGTGGGATTCATATACAAATCATGTTTTATCATTTGATTAATGAAAGTCACATAGTTAAAATATTATGCTGTTTTGTATATTTTGTTGGCAGCTAAACTTAAACATGTCTAAATGAAGCACTCTATAAAAATTTTAACAGCTTCCTATATTGGCCCGGCTGGTATGAATCCAAATACAGATACAAATACACATATTTTGTGATATGAACGGATACATTTAATAGCTTTTTGTTACACCTTCACTATCTGTATGACTAGAAACCACAAGAAGTAAGTGAGATAAATATGTTTTTTGTCACCTGAGTAACCCTTTTAAATCTCTTCTCCTCAACATGGATAGTATCTGTATTCCTTGAAAAATGTCTCTTCAAAGCCGATACCAACTAGGAGGTGTGTCATATTGTATCATTCACGATAATATCGGTATAATTTTTAATATGATAGAAAAAAATCATATTGTGATAATGGCAATATTACAACTTGTTGACGTAATATCCTTTTACCGTCACACACAGCAACAACAACAAGAATGGCTATAAGTGAAAGTAACAGTGCTACCGGCTCAATGGCGGACAAGTTAGTTCCAAAAAGGGGGGAAACTTCAGTAGTGTGGAAGTGGTTAATAAGCCACAGTAATATGTAAGAAGTGCAAGAAAACTATAACAACAAAAGGGCGCAATACAACAAACTTATTTCACTATTTAAAGCAGAAACACTCAGTTGAGTACAAGCAGAGCCAAAAATCCTGCAACAAATATTTTGTCATATAGTCAAGAATATGATTATCACAGAAATACCCTGAAATATCGTCATATTATTTTAGGGCCATATCGCCCACCCCTAATACCAACCATGTTCTGTCAATGACCAGGTGTGAGCAGTGTTTCATATAGATAAAGATGAGGTTGTTGCATGTTCAGCATTGTGGGATACAAATCCTCTGTAGCCCATCATACTCCCTTTCCATAAAATGTGGCAGCCATTTTCTTGTATAGCTCCCAGTCAAAATACCCTCTTTAATTATGGAAAGCCAGAAAGGGCTGCGGTGGAGAAGGAAAACACTGTAAGGGTTGGGATATGGAGGTGGGAGGTGGGAGGTGGGGGGGGAGGGTTTCTGGGACGGCAGGGAGTGGTATGTACCTGACAACCCAGGGCATGAATCGTGTAAATGGATTTCAAAACAGATGACCTGCATGCTGATCTCATGATCTGTGCCTCCCAGTCCTTCCTAAATGCAAGCTTTTTACTTCTCATCTCTCTCTCATCATTCAGTCTGTTTTTCTCTCTGTCTCGTATAGAAATCCCCCCGCCCTCCTCCCACCTCACATGACATAGCCCAGGGTATTATCATAGGATATGTCCAGAGGTCCATGCTGACCTTTAACCTGAGTCTCTGGGATAGAAGGGGGCCCCGTACTCTGCCTGAGCATAAAGAGTGGCGGGGCCAGCAGCGGTATTGTTGGAGGGGGCTGCTGACTGACAGGTCATTTTTCACCCATTGTTTTTTTTCAAACAGCAATTTTATCTTGCAAAGTAACGCCTTGGCAACCATGAAAAGTGTAGCTTCAATGTGCTTGTTATTGTTAAGTGATGATCCGATGCCTTTCAGAGTACAAAGGTAGCCAAGGTTTTCTCCAGGGTGAGTTTCAGAAAGGTTCATTCTGTTTAACATGAGCAGTATTTTCCTAATTTATTACGGTCTGCTCTTATAATGGTAATGATTAGCATCTTTTTTAATGCAGCAGAGCAAAAATAATAAAAACAGCTGTGAAATACTTCCAGACCTCTGTGTAACACAGTACAACCAAAACAGAAAATAAACCAAGTTGCCACAGCACAACATATTTTTCATGTGTTTGTTTACTTGAAGTACTTGAGTGTTTACAACCGCCGACACACCAACACGCGCTAGTCGCTCAGTAGCCGTGGCTCTCCGTGTTCTGTTGGTATCTGGCACTGTATCAAAGCAGGGGAAAGAGACGCGCTCCAAGTTTTAAATTGAATTTCATGCCGGATTAGTGGTACTCCTCTGAAATGCATGTGAGCCTCCCCTAATGACGCGCTCATCTTCGCACTCCAGAGACACTGTGTGAATGTGTGTGCATACATTTATATGTGTTTCTCCATCAATTAGTACTTGACTAGTGGCACACAACAGATATGTTTGCCATATCAGTGGAAGTAATTGCTTTGTTGGGTTCTGTTGATGGATTTCATCAGACTCTGTACATATTATGACAGGAAACGGTTTTTACTCTAAACCCTTATTATGTTCAACAAACATCTTGTCTTCTCTGTGTAGTATATCAAATGTTTGTTTTAGTCCTTCGTCTGTGGTGCTTTCTGCATCATGAAAAGTTTCGTAAACTTGGACACTGATCAGTTAAATTCTTCAAAATTGAAATAAATCAAATTTCAAATCTTGAGATTACTTCTAACCACCCAATTTAACTGTTATCAGCCTATTGAATATCATTACACATCTGTATCAAATGTATGGGCTAGTAGGGGCCTACTAAACCTACTAGTAGGTTCAGGAGGCTGTTATCACCCATTTATTGTGAACCAATGTTGGTGGAGCCCAGGAGGTGCAGAAGGCCTGTGATGTGTGATGTGATGTGATGTTATCAGACATTTCTTTGTGAAAACAAACAAACTGGCTGACATTCCTTTAATTCTCAGTGGAAAATGCAATATTTTAAGAAAGTTTCATCATTAAAATGTGTTTTGATAACATTTCTAGCGAGAAATGTGCATTTTATTTTTATAATCTTCATTCATTGAATGTATATGATGTTTAGTTTGTTAGTGGATGTGAATGGATGCTGCTATCGCTGAAACAATGAAGTTGCATGTTGTTTGAATAATTGTCTTTTTGTGCTCTATAGTTATCTGAGCTTTTACGTTATTTGTGTTATTTTATGTAGCTGTTTCAATAAAAACCATAGATTTTAGAGTGCCCCAGGGATGAATTGAATTTGAAATCCAGAATTTGAAGCTTTGCGATTGGCTGACCGGAGGACCTGCCCGAATTTATTTTCCTCACTGTCAGCATGTTAAGGTTTTCTTTTAATGATATCTTTGACATTTCTCAACACAAAAACATAAAAGTGTTCTTGATAAGTCAACAATATGATTGATATGAATTATTTCCCCTTTGATTCTGAGAAATAAAGTTTTTAGTCAAACCGGAAACCAGAAAAACTACCAACGAAAAAAAAACCCATTTTTTGAATACTATCTAAAATACCTGAAACAAACCAACATCTTTACTTTTTCTTAACATAGATCATCTAGATGCAGTGTAAGTACTAGTTCAGCTGTACTAGATATTTGATATCTACAGCAGATATATCTTTTTACAACCCTACTTTGGAAACTGGAAGAACTATAACTGTGTATCAAGCTGCATGGTGCGGCTCTAGGGAACTGTAGTTTTTAAAATATATTAGTTTTTTTCCCAGAATTGAAAGTTGTGAATACTGAATTGGAAGTACATTGAGGAGTTTAAGGGGTTGGTAAATACATTTCTCTACTCAGATTTTAAATATCTAATTGTTAAATGGGTGAAAATTGGAAACTGGAAGAACTATAACTGTGTATCAAGCTGCATGGTGCGGCTCTAGGGAACTGTAGTTTTTAAAATATATTAGTTTTTTTCCCAGAATTGAAAGTTGTAAATACTGAATTGAGAGTACATTGAGGAGTTTAAGGGGTTGGTAAATACATTTCTCTACTCAGATTTTAAATATCTAATTGTTAAATGGATGAAAATTAATTTTAACCATATTTTACCCATATTTGATAGCACTATTGTTGACTATACTTACCTGATAGCTGAGGTTAAGAGCTCTCTATAACAGTTGGTCCCATGTCTGAAGCCCCTTTTGTTGCTGAATTATAAGCCTACAAACATGCACTGAGGTCAAGGTTCAAAGGTCAGTATTTCAAAGCAGGAGACATGTAGAATCTTCATACTGATATATGTTACTCTCCAGGTTGAGACTTTTCCAAAGATGTATTTTATTTAGCTCTACGACAAAGTTTTAATTTTCTCATTTCATAGACACAAGCCATCCCAGGGCCAGTTTTGGAGAGCACTTTGAAGGCCCATCATATAAAATGAAGCTTTTTGTTTGTTTGTTTTTTCTTTTTTAGTGGAAATAGTGACCAAAATGAATCACCTTCAGAGAGAACAATACTGCTGACAATCTAGGACATTACTACAGGTTTGGAGGAAGGCCTGAAGTGATTGGGTTAGGGCTGAAAAGACCAAACCCCTTTTCATTCCCAGTTTGTCAGATACCAACGCATGCAAAGGCTACTATTTACACAGCCCTGGAGATTTTTTGTATCTTTATGATTCTTGGTTTGGCGATTTTATGTCAGCATGACATACAGTGGCCCATTCTGTTTTATTAGCCAATGCAAACACACGAAGAATGTGTCTTGGTGTTTGCCCCCAAAAAACAAAAAACAGGAGAATAAAAATAGACAAAGGTAAGGAAATATTAATAATAATAATAATAATAATAATAATAATGATGATGATGATGAAATAAACAAAGTAATATCAAAATTAAATTTAAATTTTAAAATCTATTTTGAGAATGGAATAGTAATAGTTTTGAAATGGGATATAAAACTTGAAATGAAATATTGACCTTATAAAGGAAATATGGACTGTGCTCTGGACAAAGAAATGAAGTGTATGAAATATATGAAGGTGACAGGAGCAACAATTAAATGTGATGTGCATAAATAATTAAATTATGTAACAGTGGAGGTTGATTGCAATGCACCCCGTCCTCATCCTGTTTATACGGCCATGGTACAAGATTTGGTGCACACGCACACGCGCGCACACACACACACACACACACACACACACACACTCATTGAAGTGCTTTGTTGGATGACATGGCTCAATATTAACTGAGGAAGACTTTGTTTTAAGAAAGATGATTTCAAATATCCTCAGTCACATATTTTTGGAAATATAAAATTAAATGATCAACTTCACATTTTACAATCACAGGCTATAAAATACCTTTTAACAGAGATAGTGGCATTTGGATTCCGGTTGCGGCTGACCAGTGGCGATTTGAAATGGAATGAAGCCAACTGACAGCAGATAACCCAAAACAGTAGTCAAACGTGTGATATCCTCCCAAAAAACAATGCTCTTCCATAGCCTTCTGCAATCAAAAGCTGACAAAAAAAACTTTATTTCTCTGATTCGACAGAGAAATAATTAAAACTGATGGCCTCAACATTAACCTATCATATTGTTGAGTTATCAAAAACACTTTTTATTTTTGTGTTGAGAAATGTTAAAGATATCATTAAAAGAAAACCTTAACATGGTGACAGTGAGGAAAATACTTCTGGGAGTGTCCTCCAGTCAGCCTGAACCTATTAGTAGATTTAGTAGGGCCCCTACTAGCCCATATATTTGAGACAGATGTGTGATGATGACGCCTATTCAATAGGCTGATAACAGTCAAATCAGGTGTGCTAACAACCACACATTCACTGGTCCTGCTCGTCTGCTTCCTTGTCTTCCTCCCTCCCTCCCTCTGTCCCTGCTAGGTCTGATGGGGTCCAGGCAGCCTTGGGTCTATCTGTCCTTTGCCATGTGTCCTCTTTAGCACTGACCCATGCTGGAGGAGCAGGGAGTGGGGCCCGGAGGCTGAGGTGGTAGAGGAGGGAAGTAGTGTGTGTGTATGTGTGTGTGTGTGAGGAAGGGGGGGGTGGGGGGTGGCTTCTGCTAGAGGCAATGGGTGAGCAGAGGGCAACAGCGTGGGGGTTGAATGTAAGCCATGCAAGCCTCTCCTTCCCTTCCATCCACCACTCCACCCCTCCCTCGTGATCCTGGCCTGAATGACATGGATGAATAACAGAGATGTGCAGCAGTACAGGCTGCCCTGCCGCTGACCCTGGCTGCTCTGGCCAGGCCAGGGACGGCGTGTGTGTGTGTGTGTGTGTGTGTGTGTGTGTGTGTGGTGTGTGTGTGTACATGTACTGTATATATATGTGTGTGTGTGTCTGTGAGAGCGTGTGCATGCATGTGTGTAGAAAGTTTCCTATTTTCATTTGTGTGTGTACACGTGCTCAGTGTGCACATAAAATATATGCATACTTGTCTGTTCATGCATTAGTATGTGTGTGTGTGTGTGTGTGTGTGTGTGTGTATGTGAGTGTGTGTCTGTGTGTGTGTGTGTGTGTGTGTGTGTGTGTGTGTGTGTGTGTGTGGCCAGCAGGGGAAAATAAACAATGTGCTCTCCTTGTCAAAGGCAAGGCCTCAGGGCTGTGGAATATCTCGGACACAGCTCACACAGGGAATGAAATCAAGCAAAGGAAGAAGGAGAAAAAAAAAGTAGCTTCACTCCATATGGCGCATGGCTGAAGCATGTCACTGTTATGTGCACACGCACATGCATGCTTGTGTGTGTGTGTGTGTGTGTGTTTGTGTGTGTAAGCAGACATTTATTGGGATTTTACCATACATGTACTGATAATTATGTGCTGACTTTAGTAGTAAGTAGTGCTTAATTGATCTCATATTTAGATCAGCGCCTGTACATTTACACACACACACACACACACACACACACACACACACACACACACACACATACACGCATACACACACACACGCACACACACACACAGACACACACAGACACACACAGACAGTTCATATATCTTTTACTGTTACTGTCTTGTAAAACTTTCTGAATGCTACAATGTTGAAAGATATGAACTCTTTGTGTGTGTATATGTGTGTCTGCATGTGTGTGTGTCTGTGTGTGTGTGTGTGCGTGTGTGTGTGTGTGTGGGTGTGTTATTCTTTGATCTGCAGATATTGTGTTGGGTCACAATGTCTTCTACAGTGCTGAGGGGAAAAGCACGCTAAAAAGAAGAAGAAAGAAAGAAAGAAAGAAAGAAAGAAAGAAAGAAAAAGAAAGAAAAAAGAAAGAAAAAAAGAAAGAAAGAAAAGTTGTCAGATGTCAGAAATTGTAAAATAGAGAACAAAAGCCTTTGAGACTATCAGATAAGTGTGAATGAAAGAGAGAAAGTTGTACAGATGTGTGAACATGAACAGCAAAGTAGCAGTATCACACTGTGAATATCAAAAGTAAAAAATTTATATTAATATATTATATATTGGATTGATATTACAGAATTTTTAATGAGTAAGTAGCATTTCCTTCTGAAGTTGGTTGAGATTAAACTAAGCTGTTAGGAAGCTAAAAGCCTCATAATTTATAAAATCATCATATGTTTTGTAAGTGCAATCTTAAATGGTAAGTAACTATAACTGTAAGTAAATGTAGCTGTTAAATAAATATAAAACAAGTAGAGTAAAATGTATAATATTTCTCTGTAACTGTACTCGAGTAGAAGCACCCCAAAATTGTACGTTAGAGTACTTGAGTAAATGTATTTAGTAGTAATATTCCTCCAATGAAGATAGATCAGAATAAAGTGTGTGTAGGCTCATTCACAGATGTATTCACTGACTAGTCCAGAGCGGAAAGATCTAAAAACAATCCATACAGAAAGTTAATGGCAAACAGGCATCAGCTTAAAGCTGCAATCACTGTGGCAGGAGGCATTATGTAGCTGGATGGCGCTATGAATGAGCACTTGAAGCGTATTTCATGCTGATGAGCTAAAGATACTGATGGAATTTAACGACAATTTTACAGTAAAAAACAAATTATTCCTATTTTAATAATTTATTTTAGTCTTCGTCATCTATGCTATATATTACAATGAGAAGTGTATATTATTATTGTTTGAAGGACTCTGTTGTTATAATATAATGACATACATTACATTATATTGTCGTATATTTTGTGTTCTACTCTATACCACTGATATCTATTCCTAGCTACTATCACTGTAAATCTTTCTGTGTGGTCTGGTGATTAATGGCACAATAACGATGGACATTTCCGACAACTGCGGTGACACGTGCAGCAGTAACGATGCTATGCAAATTTGAAGCAATCAATCTTGGCACAGAAGTGGTTAAGTTTCAGAGGGAGGTAGAACAAAAAGCCAGCCATATTGGCGATGCTGTGTGCCAAGTGGTAGTCATGGCCCCTGCCCAGCCCTCCTATTACGAGGCTGGCAATAAGTTGGCCTGCCCGCTGGGGAAAACAGGGAGCTGACACCAGGAACATATGCAGCAACACCTGATTGCTGTGCCACCTCCATGGACCTGGCTGCCAGAGAGCACACACATGGCACACTCACACACACACACACACACACACATACACACACAACAATGCACATACATACTGTAGCATGTATTATAATGATACATCCATACAATTTGGCTGAATACCTGCAGACTCATACAAAATACAGAATAGTTACATATCTCACATGATTGAATATTTTACTCATCATCACTCATGCTACACAAATCTTACGCCCAATCCGGCACACACATGCACAAACACACTCACACTGACTTACAGAGTAAACCCACTGGGGATTAATTTCCTTATTCAGAGATAGTGTGTATGCCAGGCTTGGCTGGTGTGCCAGTCGCCCGCGGTGCACCACACGCTGCCATGCTGTGCCAGCAAACAGCACTGATGCCCTCCATTTGCAGTGTCACATATATCAAATGCATGCTGCTATCACTTAGCCTTCAGTAGTTTGAACCCTGCCTGCCTGTCTGCCTTACTGTGCTCGCATGTGTACGTGTTTGCGTTGAGCATCTGGTTTCATCCACTGCTATGTGCCCCGATTGATATTTGATTGACGACAGTCCGCTATAATGCCATGATTGATTGTGTGAAAATCGGAGTGAATGAAAATGTTTTCGGGATTATCTGTGACCAGACACTCACCCCGCTCTGCCTCAACACAAACTGACATTTCTTGGGATTTTATTTCCCGCCGTTTTATAGAACTTTATACCAATTCACAAACCCATGGCCTTCTTAACAATCTCTCACACGCAAACACACACAAATGCACAAACCTGCACATACACATTTCAAATTGCAGACAGATTTTCTACCTCTGTGGGCAGTAAACCGCAGTCGGTGCATCATTGCGGAGCCATGTGTGGTAGGAGGAAGAAAGCTTGAGGGATGAGGAGGAGGGAGGTGGGGGAGTTGTTAGAGACTAGGCTTGCATTGTCTGCTCCCTCTCAAAAGGTTTTACTGTTGTTCATGGTCACGTTCTGAACTGGATGCGACCCTACAGGTGTCCCTGCTCTCTAAATGTGTTCCCCAGACCCTTCACCAGGCCCCCCTCAAGCCGCCCGTCTGTGACCCCTGACCCCACAGACCCAGGGAAGTATGGGTAATGGCAGGCTTGTCAATAAAGTCCAGGGTCACTAATAGACTAGCTTTGTTCTGTGATGTCAGCTACCAAAAAGGAAAAAATGAGGGGAAAAAAAAAATCTCCCTCTAACTCACCATCCTTATAAAGTATCTGGGCCTATTCAAATTAAAAAATGGGTGCTTTTGATTGTAAGCCCACAACCCCCTCCACCCCCCACCCTCCTGCCTGCCTGCCTCTCCTCATCTTCATCCATCTCCTTGCCCGGCTCTTCTCGTCTTTAACTCCAAAGAGGTGCTTGTGCGCTGGGCTAAAAGGTCTTAATGTGTCTGCATTCATGGAGGCACACCATAGAAGGCTGTTTTTAACCCTGTTTACGGCCTTGCATCCATTTGGCCAGGAGTCCTTCACTCCGCGTCCCTCCCCCTCTCCATATCTCTCTCTATTTTTCAACCTCCTTCACTCTCTCTTGCTCTCTTTCTCTCTTCCACCCACATCCCAATCCTTTTGTGATAGGATATGAATGCACTTTGCTAGTTGATAATTACACTCTCCTTCTCTGCCCTCCTCTCTCTTTCTGACAGTGGGATCCACAGGCAGTCCTTATTCAGCCAGTAATTTGCCTGTCCTCCTCATTCATTGAGAAGGTACAAATTATCCCTCACACGGGCACTGGCTATTCTCCCTCTCAGCCAGTATGATGAGGACTGCACTAAAGAGAAAATAACCAAGAATATGCACTTTGTATCTGCTTTAAGTGTAATCTAAAAAAAGAGGTTTGTGTTTCATTCAGAAAGTACAGATTTATAGTTAATATGGCAAGCAATTGGAAAAAAAAGTAATAATGAACTCCCCTAATTGTGTGGCATTTTACAGTAAAAATTAGATTACGATGATACAAGCATCTCCATAGAATGGATTTCGAACACTTTGTTTTGAATGTTTTGACCATATTGAATACGAAATGTTTAGCTTGAGTACAATAATTACAGTCAACACCACAGGCAGCCATCTTGAGATAATTCACTCAGATGATTCCTTTACAGTGTCCAGGCTTGGGCACATTTGGACATTTGCGCTTCGTTCCCTTCTCATCAACACCCATAGCTGAGGTCTCACCACTGACCCAACTGTGTTTAAACCTCGTCCAAAATAGGCCAAGTGACAAACAGATAGTTTGCAAATGAAAGGATTCCATGACAAATTACTTACAGGACTCTGGCTTCTTGTGAACATATGTGTCTGCAGCCATTTATATCGTGTATAGTTTTGTTAGGATTTATGGCTGGATATGAATTGCGTATAGTAAGAACAACCTCCCAGGCTGGGGTGTTTTGAATCCTTAGACAGGGTGGGTTTATTTCAGCATATCTGTGTGAATTTAATTACAAGTGCTTTGCTCAGTTAAGAAGTATGACAGCACCACGGGCCATTTTGGTAATTTATTTATGGGCTGCGTTGGCAGGGTAGAGGAACCTCATTGGCTGAAAGTGGAGTTCAAGCAGCCGATGGCGATTACAGGGCAAACGTGACCACTGGACAGACATTGAGTGGCCCGGGAAGTCAACAGGAAATGTTGTTTTCAAAGACCATAATCATGTTTTGTCAAGTAACTACAGAACAACAAAATATGTTGTGTGCCAAAAACATATGGTGATAATGGGATAAAGCACTGATCATAAACCGTACAGAACAATGCCTGATGGTCATGGAGGGACAATGTGCAGAGTACAGAGGTACCCATTGTTCTTTGACTCAATGAACTATGTAGCTCGTTAGGTGGAGCTTCCCAAGATTAAAGAGATGGATATGAGCGGAGGAGTCAAGGCCTGAGGTTAGAAGTGGGGGCAAAAATCGACACACTGCCACAGCAGAGATGATCCAGCTCACGAGTCCCTGACCCCACAGCAGGCTGCAGCCTTTGATTCCTCTCCTCCTTTTTTCATCCCCACATCAAGAACACACTTTGTTTCATCTCTTTGCATATTATCAGAATCCGCCCTGTTCTCCTCATCTCTAATAAGGAGTATCCATCCTTTCTTCCTCTTTCCTTTCCTTTCCTTGCTCCTCAACTGTTGTCATCTTCCTCCCTGTAAGTGGTCTGTAATTGATGGATTTCATTGAAGGGTGTAGGTGTTGTATGTATATCTGCCAAAAAACACTACAGCATTGATATTCTCCCCCAGGCAAAGGAAGAGAGAGGGAGAAAGACAGAGAGGGAGAGAGAGGTGACCCTGCTGGCTGAGTGGCAGTGGCCGTCATGCATAGCATCTCTAAAATGGAGGGAGGGGGATGGAGGGAGGGTGAATGTCACTTTCAAGTGTCTCCTCAGCACTCTCCCTTAATGAGAGATGGGTTCTGCTCCACAGACAGCCAAGGGGACCAAGGAAGGGCCCTCCCCGCCTCCTCCTCATTCCTCCCCTCCACCCCTCAGATCTCCAATCCTCCAAGGAGCTGACAGCTCAAAGATCCGCAAGCCTGCGTCTCCTCCACCTGCACAACCTCATTTCCCCGTCATAACAACAACAACAAAGGTAGGAAGATTTCTCTTTACTAGTACTGTCCCTGTCTTCACAACATGCACATCCTGCCTACATCACTCTTCATCAAAGTGACCCCCACTCATATTTGTACCATACCGGCTCATATCTTAGCTTCCTATCTCACTCTTTTCTTAAGTGAGGGACACACACTAATGCTATTTAGCTAGCCTGGCTAGTGATTCATCCATTCCAGCTGAAGGGAAAGGTGAGAGGAGAGATCTCCCAGGACTCCTTGCAGCCCCCATCTGTCAGACGCACCCGGCCCACTGATTTACATTTACCGCAAGGATTTATGGGATGCCCGCCACAAAACGAGTCGAAGCAGCAAGAATCATGGGACGAGAGACAGAGCGGGGAAATTATTCAAAGCAGTGATTATTTTGGGACGGCCATTACGCATGCACACCTGATCAGGGGGTGTCACCCGTGACTCCCCCCATCCACCATGATGGAGAGGGGTCTCATCCGTGCTGCGCTCTTATTTTACCTGGCTTGCATAAAGGAGAATTCTCTTAGGCACCAGGAGAGCCTACTAAGGCTAAATTAGGCCCCCGGACAGGCAGAGGAGAAGAGAGAGAAGAGCAGATGAGGCAGTTATGTATGCACAGGGGATTGAGATGAGGGATACTGGTCAAATTCACGATCAATCTTAAGCCTAACGTATCTTTGCTATATATTCACAAATGCATATTCGCTGCTCTCTGTGTAGTTATTGCTGTATACAGTTTTTTCAACATACGATTCACCAGCTTTACGCTTGAATCATATTACAATATTTGGATTTAAACTTTAAATCTATGGCCATGAAAATCAGTTGAAACTAAGCCTAGCAAATGATCATAAATGCACAAGTTTCTGTGTGCCTAACAGATGACATTTGCTAGTCCACCTGCTCTCTCTGTAATTCAGAAGCCCAGAAAATGTCACAACGACAGCCCTCCTTTCAACGTGGCTCTTAAAGCTCTGCTCACTTGCCACCTTCAGTGAGGATCATCACTTATAGTCATTACTTACAGCACTTTGCAGTCAGTAGCTGAAAAAGGTTAGTGTAGCCAAGTTTGAGCACATGCTCCTCTGCTGTAGCGTTACAACTGAGGTCAGCTCAACTGCAACTCTCGGCCCTCCTCCCCTACTCCTCCTCTCCGCTCCCTGCCTCCTCGCCAAGTTCATTACCAGTGGCCCCCAGGAACGACCTGATTTCAATTCAGACGCACTTTGTTCAATTGCCCTACATGGGAGAACTTGCCGGAATGGGGCCAGTTGATTATGCTCTACCATCACTATGCTTATTTTATTTAATGCCCAAAACAGCAGATAATTTTAAGAATCTAGGGCAACTAATCATGAGATTTTTTTTTCTTCTTCTTTCATTTGCTGCCTTATGTATCCATTTCTTCCACATGTTTTTTTTTTTTACACTCTGAGGCAACATGCTGAAAATGTTTCATGGTACACTTAACAAGTGTCTGAGTGGTGTCAAAGAGCAGCTGAGAATTGGTGATTAGCCGTTAGCAATTAGCTGACCTCAAGATGAAAGGAGCAAGGATAAGATCGTAGTTGTGGTGACGAGGTCAACATTACTGACCTCTAGTGTAGGTTTGACCTCAGAATGACGAAGAGAGAGACTTCAAATCTGCTCTGAATGATAAGCAGCAGCTAGACTGTAAGTGCCAAGTTAGCAGACGTGGTGTTTTAGAGGGTGGTTGTTATTGAGTCTGCCACAGGCAATTTCCTTTTCCTTTCATGTTTTCTCAGTGTAGGCAATGTGGTCTCGTGAAATTTTGTGAGCCTGATGTCTTAAATGACAGCTACAACTTGATTTATATTTTTGCACATTTTTTCCATCCCTTTAATGTACTGTAAATTGTGAATATTTCACACTGGTTTGCTATGATGAAAGACATTTTTATTTTATTCTATCCACAGCTCCCAAACTCATTTACACCCATTCGAGTCCAAAAGGCATACAAAGCAACTTCTCTAAAACCAAAGCACTCCATAAATAAGTGGGGAAAAAGCTTTATTTTACACAAATGCATCTTAAAATGTCACTGTTCTTATTTACTGTGAATGCCTTGTTAAATTTAGACAGTGTTTATTTAGAGTATTTGTTTTGCAGCACATAAAATATCTCATAAAGTATAAATCGGGGATGCTGAAATTATCCTTTAAAATTCACAGCTTGTTTCAAGATATTTTCCGATAGTTTTATTTGTTATATGACCAAAATTTTTACCATAGTCTCTACATTTCAGTACCATTACCTGATTTCTCAACTTATCTTAACCTCTCTAAAAATAATTGCTATGAGCCTAAACTTTACTCTTAGCTATACCTTTTAAATGTGTAGTTTGTTTTTCTTTTCAACATTTTTGGATAAAAAGGAAATGGTCTCTGTTGCAATGAGACTCTGTGTCAGAGAAACTGTGGTGTTTTATTGTGCCTCTCTGGCCAAGGCTGTGATCCCTTTACCTATGAGACACATTTACAGGCATTACAGAACTGGACAAAGTTCAACACCAAGCAGCGCAATATTTCTGTTTTACTACATACTCTTTTCCCTTCTCATCTACTGCCTGACTGCTATATAAGGGTCTTTATTGAGATGAGAAGCAGACTGAGAGTCACTGTTTGAATCCGATTCAAAGAGTCTTATTCGTCCTATGATAGTCTTTTTCCTGGCAGTGAATGATCAGCTCGCTAAAAACGGCCTTCTCTTTGTGCCAGCTGATCCCGAGATGATGAGTCGTTTATGTGGGTCCAAAGGAAAGTTGATTTGCCCCCAAAACACAGAATCCTTATTTTGTCTTTTTTGAAAATGGAACACAGAGCGGCGAATTGACTGTAGTCCATTCGTGCTGTACTAAGTCTCCCAGAGAAAGAGGTGTGAGCAAAGCTGTACTGTAGGGCTTAAAACGGCAAGAGGGAGAAAAGCAGCTTGGACAGGAGAAGCGCTGGACTAGGTGGGCAGATTAGTATCACAAGGATTCCTCAGAGGGATGAAGTGATGATGGAAAAATCTGCTCTGCATTATATTTTCAAGTGTTACTTCTGATTTATGCTGAAAATCATCACATTGACTGACTAAAGTAGCATACTGCATTAACACAGAAAGTAGAAGAAAGCAAGGTTAAATTGCTATGGACACTTAGTGCAAGTATAAGAGTGTAATGGCTATTAATTATAATTAGCATATTCCAGCACACAGACCCCTCATACCATTGTCTTTGTGATGCATTCATACAAACCGTTGGACATGGTGATGGTGGATATGTGGCATAACATATGTGGGAAATATTCTACAGCTTTTGTGGCCTGACAGAGGAACCACCTAATCTGTGGGATAGCTTTGCCTTGGATAGCAGGTCTGAAAGGCTGTTAAGCGAAATAGGACAAAGGGACTCTTAATTTCCAATACGGCTTCGTCGGTTGTCAACCCAATTAACATATCAGGAGGGATCAGTCTGTGACAACTGTCAGAGCACAACCTCAAGACAAAACCACCATTGTCCCTGAAGGAAATCTACATGCTCTGGTCATATAGACGGGTGGGGAATAGGTAAGGCCCAACATGGGGTGAAAGGCTAATGTGAGCATATGAAGGCATAAGCATATAGCTGCGATTTCATATGTCTGCAATCATGTACACTTAGGCATGCATATCTCTGCATGCGCAAATTTATTTTCTCACACTCCTCTCATTTAGCTCTGCAGCAGTATACACACACAGTAGAGGCCAGTGTGCCAGCCGTACTGACGGTATTCACGGCAGTGTTGAGGCTAAGCGTTGGTGACAAAGAGAGATGCCTGGAGGACTCTTCAAACGTCCATCCTCACACGACATGAAGCGGACAAGACCTGCAGCAGCTCCGGGATGGGATGCCAATCTAAGCATATGTTACACAGGGACAAAGCACCAGGGAGAGACAAGGGGGTGAGTTGTAGACGTGGAGGCAAAGGGGTAATGCAAGGCATGATAAGTATGACAAATGGACAGACAGGCAAGCAGACAGACAGACAGACAGACAGACAGACAGAGGAGGAGTGCGGGTGAGAGAAATAAGAAACAGAGAGGTGGGGGGAGAGTGGATGTTGAAAGGGATGGAGAGACTGTGCATGAAAAGAGGGAAGGAACGAGGGGGGTGAAAGGAAGGAGGGGTGACGAGAGAGGGAGAAGTTTGAAGTAAAACTGTTGGGACGTGTGTGACATTAGGACATTGGGGCCCTGGCAGGAGTTGTGTCATTGGTTCGTATGACTTGTGTGGAGCCTGGGTGAAGTAACACGTTGTAACAGTGGCGGAATGGTCACTGTATGTCACTGCCCTTTCCATCAGATGCCCTGTAATAACATGTCAAAACATTTAGAGGGGCGTAGTGCTGAAATGTCACTGATGACTAAATGTCCCTTGGCTGACATAAATTTCTGTTTTGGTCAAGAATTTATTTTATAATTTATATAATAATAAATCTATCATGAAAAAAGTGTCAAATCCTGGCTCAGTTTTCCTGAAAAATGAAAAGAAGGAATCTTGTATCTTCAGGGCCTTTGTGATGGAGGCCTATATGTGTTTAGTTGCTATGGGCTGATGAGACTGAGCAGAGTCCTTCGGCCATATAAACAAAACCCCTCAGAAGAGAAAATGCCATGGTACCCCAGACCCCCCTACCAAGAGATCTAACTTGACAAGAAACAGACGCAGGTTCAAGCCTTGGCCTCAAGGCCCTGCTGCATTCTTCACCAGTCCACAAAGCATAAAGTGGTGCGGAAATGTTGACATTTTTCCTGTATAGCACCAGAAATTAGTCACACAAATGAAAAAAAAGGTCATCTTGAATTAAAATAGTCACATCATGGAGTAGGAAATGGCATGGATGGGTATGTTTATTCAATTGTATCTCTGGCAAATTACTTTCATGTGCAAATATTTTGTATTAGCAATCAAGTTTTCTAGGAAATGTATCACTACACGGGTTCTATTCACTATTAATTATTGGTTTATTCTGACATCAGAACCCCAGCATCTGCACTGTTAGTTTTTGTTGCTCGTTAGATGTCACACAACTTGATGCACACATTGATGCTTTATGGCTGGCATTTTGTTCAGCCAAAATTAATAGTACAGTTTATTATGAACAGAATTCTGAATGAGGGAGACTGGGTTGTTTATACTGATACAACACACTATCACCATACACTAGGAAATCCACCTGATAACATTTAGATGCTGTTAAAAAAAAAAAAGCTTTGCTTTTATTGGTATGTTTTTCTTCTAGCTGAATTTTTTTTTATTATTTAACCATGACCACATTGTTTCCTTAATCTTAACCAAGTGGTTGTAGTTGCCTAATGTTAACCATACCTTAACATTAACCGTAACTTAATTTAACTTCTGCTCACAGACGTTAAAGGAATAATCAATCGAAAAACACTGGTAGTTCATGTTGTACACATACATTCAATATGAACTTTCTATCTGATATGTTGACATATCAACACTAAATATCAGTCCCTTTAAAATTGACCAACACTACCAAATTCATAAATTCATCTCAGAGGGACAGACACAAGTTTTTCATCTCAAAAGCCATTTTTCTCAGGATGAGTGTCTTGCTTTTTCACATCTGGAAAACCCAAGTAGCAACCTCTAGGGCTGAAAAATTAAGCCAACACAGAAGTGCCAAACACTGCAGTTCCTTGCATAGCCACTTGAGGCTGGCCCCCCATGTTAAAATGCCCAACTTTAAAGGAGAAATAAACATGTTAACAGCCCGGTACAAAAAACAGTTTTCGGTCTTTATAGCTAATTTCTCCATTCATGACAACTGTATGGGGGTGAATTTTTATATAACTCACCCGTTTAAATTTTATCAAGGCTTAAAGTTAGGCAAAATTAAGGGCATGGCTGCTTTGAGTATCAGGTGGGTGCCGTCACAGGCAAGTCACTACCATGGCTACAACATTGGTTGGGTAACGTAACCATGGTGTAACCCCAGATTTACGTGTTTTCAGATCATAAAAGTTAATTGTAACATTTTGGTTGCCTAAAAAAGTCTTTTGGTTTTACTAAAAGACCCTCGGATGTCCAGTTTTTTCTGGTAAGTACATTTTTGGTGGTTTTAAGGCTGTTTTTTGCCAGTGAATTAGCATTAGCATTAGCATTATCACAGTTAACCATAGACTGCAAATGCGCTAAATGCACCGTGCTAACCAAGTTAGCAGCTAGCATTAGGGTCAGCTCCACGTTCCTATCAAAATACGGCCACCTCTGGCTCCAAAAATAAATCCAAAATGGCAATGGTCAAACTGTAAACTTGAGGATTCAAAATGGGAGTCCACAAACCGATGGGTGACGTCACGGTGCCTACGTGGAAAAACCTCATTCTCTTGTCATTTGATTGGTATTTCCCTCTTTAGTCACAGGTAACATTTGGGAACATTTTGGGAACTGTTGTCAGTGCATTGCAGATAAACACACAGACTTTGTCTAAAACTGAAATGACTTGATAATAATGGATACTCATAAAAGAAGATTTTCTTGAGCAGGAGGATGTTGCTGTCGTAAAAAAGAAAACAATTGAATACTTTGATGAATAGATTCTACTTAGAAACTACTCTAGTCAGTATCAAAGCCTTCATCATGCATTACTCACAAACTAACAGTAGCTAATAATAGAGGCTGACCATCCCAATGTCAGATAAATGGGTCTGACGTGGTGAATTGTAAATTGGTCCTGGGTCACACAGTCAACTGAGATATTCATCCTTCAGGGTGAAATATGAAGGAAAAAAATGAACTGAGAGAAGTAAGGTTTCCACTACTTCTCACTGATAAAAGAAGACATTTCAAACTTTAATAACTTAAGAGGGCGCTCAGTGTGGGCCTTCATGAGGATTAACTCTTTGTTCTCCAAATACTTGCCGATCAATAACGAACAGGCCCAGACATCTTTATTCGCAGACAGCTCAAATGCTGTTCAAAAGGAGGAAAAAGAACAGAGCCCCCTATTCTGCTCTCTCTGCGTGTTTCAAGGCACAGTGATATTCCTGTCTCCCCTCCTTAATCTGGCCCGTATTCAAG